>NW_022261981.1:3602025-3617025 GCF_002021735.2 Oncorhynchus kisutch | reverse complement strand
CTCTCTGTAGTTGATGGCTCTGTTATGGAAGGTTTGGGAATCGCTTCCATTTGTGTGGTTGTAGAATTTAAAGTCTCTTTTCTGGATTTGATAATTAGCGGGTATTGGCCTCATTCTGCTCTGCATGCATTATTTGGTGTTCTACGTTGTACACGGAGGATCTCTGTGTATCTCTCTCTCTGCCTCTGTCTCTCTCTCTGTCTCTCTCTCTCTCTCGTTCTCTCTCTCTCTCCTGTATGTGTTGTATACATGACTTGACACAGTAGCTCTCCAACGAGCCATGATTTATGTGTACAAGAGAGAGACAGTGAAAGAGAGAAGACAGTGAAAGAGAGAGAGAGCCGTGAAAGAGAGAGAGAAGAGAGCAGTTGAAAGAGAGAGAGAGAGACAGTGAAAGTGAGAGAGAGAGAGAGACAGTGAAAGAGAGAGAGAGAGAGACAGTGAAAGAGAGAGAGAGAGACAGTGAAAGAGAGAGAGAGAGAGAGAGAGAGAGACAGTGAAAGAGAGAGGAGAGAGAGAGAGAGAGAGAGAGAGAGAGAGAGAGAGAGAGAGAGAGAAAGAAGATAAGAGAGAGACAGTGAAGAGAGAGAGNCCTTCCTCCAGTTATATCATCACTGACTCCTTCCTCCGATCATCACTACCTCCTTCCCCAGATCATCACTAACTCCTTCCTCCAATCATCACTAACTCCTTCCTCCAGTTATATCATCACTACACTCCTTCCTCCAGATCATCACTAACTCCTTCCTCCAGTTTTATATCATCACTAACTCCTTCCTCCAGTTATATCATCACTAACTCCTTCCTCCAGTATATCATCACTAACTCCTTTCCTCCAGTGATATCATCACTAACTCCTTCCTTCCTCCAGTGATCATCACTAACTCCTTCCTCCAGTTATATCATCACTAACTCCTTCCTCCAGTTATATCATCACTAACTCCTTCCTTCAGTTATATCATCACTAACTCCTTCCTCCAGTTATATCATCACTAACTCCTTCCTCCAGTTATATCATCACTAACTCCTTCCTCCAGTTATATCATCACTAACTCCTTCCTCCAGATCATCACTAACTCCATTCCTCCAGTTATATCATCACTAACTCCTTCCTTCCTCCAGTTATATCATCACTAACTCCTTCCTCCAGTTATCATCACTAACTCCTTTCCTCCAGTTATATCATCACTAACTCCTTCCTCCAGTTATCATCACTAACTCCTTCCTCCAGCTATATCATCACTAACTCCTTCCTCCAGTTATATCATCACTAACTCCTTCCTCCCGTTATATCCATCACTAACTCCTTCCTCCAGTGATATCATCACTAACTCCTTCCTCCAGTTATATCATCACTAACTCCTTCCTCCAGTTATATCATCACTAACTCCCTTCCTCCAGTTATATCATCACTTATTCCTTCCTCCAGTTATATCATCACTAACTCCTTCCTCCGTTATATCATCATCACTACTCCTTCCTCCAGTTATATCATCACTAACTCCTTCCTCCAGATCATCACTAACTCCTTCCTCCAGTTAAATCATCACTAACTCCTTCCTCCATTTATATCATCACTAACTCCTTCCTCCAGTTATATCATCACTAACTCCTTCCTCCAGTTATATCATCACTAACTCCTTCCTCCGTTATATCATCACTAACTTCTCCTTCCTCCAGTTATTTCATCACTACTCCTTCCTCTTAACTCCTTCCTCTCCAGTATATCATCACTAACTCCTCCTTCCTCCAGTTATATCATCACTAACTCCTTCCTCCAGTTATATCATCACTGATTCCTTCCTCCAGATCATCACTAACTCCTTCCTCCAGATCATCACTAACTCCTTCCTCCAGTTATATCATCACTAACTCCTTCCTCCATTATATCATCACTAACTCCTTCCTCCAGTTATATCATCACTAACTCCTTCCTCCAGTTATATCATCACTACACTAACTCCTTTCCTCCAGTTATATCATCACTAACTCCTTCCTCCAGTTATATCATCACTAACTCCTTCCTCCAGTTATATCATCACTAACTCCTTCCTCCAGTTATATCATCACTAACTCCTTCCTCCAGTTATATCATCACTGACTCCTTCCTCCAGATCACCACTAACTAACTCCTTCCTCCAGATCATCACTAACTCCTTCCTCCAGTTATATCATCACTACTCCTTCCTCCAGTTATATCATCACTAACTCCTTCCTCCAGTTATATCATCACTAACTCCTTCCTCCAGTTATATCATCACTAACTCCTTCCTCCAGTTTATATCATACTAACTCCTTCCTCCAGTTATATCATCATCACTGACTCCTTCCTCCAGATCACAACTAACTCCTTCCTCCAGATCATCACTAACTCTCCTTCCTCCAGTTATATCATCACTAACTCCTTCCTCCAGTTATATCATCACTAACTCCTTCCTCCAGTTATATCATCACTAACTCCTTCCTCCAGTTATATCATCACTAACTCCTTCCTCCAGTTATATCATCACTAACTCCTTCCTCCAGTGATATCATCACTAACTCCTTCCTCCAGTTATATCATCACTAACTCCTTCCTCCAGTTATATCATCACTACTCCTTCCTCCAGATCATCACTAACTCCTTCCTCCAGATCATCACTAACTCCTTCCTCCAGATCATCACACTACTCCTCCTTCCTCCAGTTATATCATCACTAACTCCTTCCTCCAGTTATATCATCACTAACTCCTTCCTCCAGTTATATCATCACTAACTCCTTCCTCCAGTTATATCATCACTAACTCCTTCCTCCAGTTTATATCATCACTAACTCCTTCCTCCAGTTATATCATCACTAACTCCTTCCTCCAGTTATATCATCACTAACTCCTTCCTCCAGTGATATCATCACTAACTCCTTCCTCCAGTTATATCATCACTAACTCCTTCCTCCAGTTATATCATCACTGACTCCTTCCTCCAGATCATCACTAACTCCTTCCTCCAGTTATATCATCACTAACTCCTTCCTCCAGTTATATCATCACTGATCCTTCCTCCAGATCATCACTAACTCCTTCCTCCAGATCATCACTAACTCCTTCCTCCAGTTATATCATCACTAACTTCCTCCCTCCAGTTATATCACTAACTCCTTCCTCCAGTTATATCATCACTAACTCCTTCCTCCAGTTATATCATCACTAACTCTTTCCTCCAGTTATATCATCACTAACTCCTTCCTCCAGTTATATCATCACTAACTCCTTCCTCCAGTTATATCATCACTAATTCCTTCCTCCAGTTATATCATCACTAACTCCTTCCTCCAGTTATATCATCACTAACTCCTTCCTCCAGTTATATCATCACTAACTCCTTCCTCCAGTTATCATCACTGACTCCTTCCTCCAGATCATCACTAACTCCTTCCTCCAGATCATCACTAACTCCTTCCTCTAGATCATCACTAACTCCTTCCTCCAGTTATATCATCACTAACTCCTTCCTCCAGTTATATCATCACTAACTCCTTCCTCCAGTGATATCATCACTAACTCCTTCCTCCAGTTATATCATCACTAACTCCTTCCTCCAGTTATATCATCACTGACTCCTTCCTCCAGATCACCACTAACTCCTTCCTCCAGATCATCACTAACTCCTTCCTCCAGTTATATCATCACTAACTCTTCCTCCAGTTATATCATCACTAACTCCTTCCTCCAGTTATATCATCACTAACTCCTTCCTCCAGTTATATCATCACTAACTCCTTCCTCCAGTTATATCATCACTAACTCCTTCCTCCAGTTATATCATCACTAACTCCTTCCTCCAGTTATTTCATCACTAACTCCTTCCTCCAGTTATATCATCACTAACTCCTTCCTCCAGTTATATCATCACTAACTCCTTCCTCCAGTTATATCATCACTGATTCCTTCCTCCAGATCATCACTAACTCCTTCCTCCAGATCATCACTAACTCCTTCCTCCAGTTATATCATCACTAACTCCTTCCTCCAGTTATATCATCACTAACTCCTTCCTCCAGTTATATCATCACTAACTCCTTCCTCCAGTTATATCATCACTAACTCTTTCCTCCAGTTATATCATCACTAACTCCTTCCTCCAGTTATATCATCACTAACTCCTTCCTCCAGTTATATCATCACTAACTCCTTCCTCCAGTTATATCATCACTAACTCCTTCCTCCAGTTATATCATCACTAACTCCTTCCTCCAGTTATATCATCACTAACTCCTTCCTCCAGTTATATCATCACTGACTCCTTCCTCCAGATCACCACTAACTCCTTCCTCCAGATCATCACTAACTCCTTCCTCCAGTTATATCATCACTAACTCCTTCCTCCAGTTATATCATCACTAACTCCTTCCTCCAGTTATATCATCACTAACTCCTTCCTCCAGTTATATCATCACTAACTCCTTCCTCCAGTTATATCATCACTAACTCCTTCCTCCAGTTATATCATCACTGACTCCTTCCTCCAGATCACCACTAACTCCTTCTCCAGATCATCACTAACTCCTTCCTCCAGTTATATCATCACTAACTCCTTCCTCCAGTTATATCATCACTAACTCCTCCTTCCTCCAGTTATATCATCACTAACTCCTTCCTCCAGTTATATCATCACTAACTCCTTCCTCCAGTTATATCATCACTAACTCCTTCCTCCAGTTATATCATCACTAACTCCTTCCTCCAGTTATATCATCACTAACTCCTTCCTCCAGTTATATCATCACTAACTCCTTCCTCCAGTGATATCATCACTAACTCCTTCCTCCAGTTATATCATCACTAACTCCTTCCTCCAGTTATATCATCACTGACTCCTTCCTCCAGATCACCACTAACTCCTTCCTCCAGATCATCACTAACTCCTTCCTCCAGATCATCACTAACTCCTTCCTCCAGTTATATCATCACTAACTCCTTCCTCCAGTTATATCATCACTAACTCCTTCCTCCAGTTATATCATCACTAACTCCTTCCTCCAGTTATATCATCACTAACTCCTTCCTCCAGTTATATCATCACTAACTCCTTCCTCCAGTTATATCATCACTAACTCCTTCCTCCAGTTATATCATCACTAACTCCTTCCTCCAGTTATATCATCACTAACTCCTTCCTCCAGTTATATCATCACTAACTCCTTCCTCCAGTTATATCATCACTGACTCCTTCCTCCAGATCATCACTAACTCCTTCCTCCAGTTATATCATCACTAACTCCTTCCTCCAGTTATATCATCACTGATTCCTTCCTCCAGATCATCACTAACTCCTTCCTCCAGATCATCACTAACTCCTTCCTCCAGTTATATCATCACTAACTCCTTCTCCAGTTATATCATCACTAACTCCTTCCTCCAGTTATATCATCACTAACTCCTTCCTCCAGTTATATCATCACTAACTCTTTCCTCCAGTTATATCATCACTAACTCCTTCCTCCAGTTATATCATCACTAACTCCTTCCTCCAGTTATATCATCACTAACTCCTTCCTCCAGTTATATCATCACTAACTCCTTCCTCCAGTTATATCATCACTAACTCCTTCCTCCAGTTATATCATCACTAACTCCTTCCTCCAGTTATATCATCACTGACTCCTTCCTCCAGATCACCACTAACTCCTTCCTCCAGATCATCACTAACTCCTTCCTCCAGATCATCACTAACTCCTTCCTCCAGTTATATCATCACTAACTCCTTCCTCCAGTTATATCATCACTAACTCCTTCCTCCAGTGATATCATCACTAACTCCTTCCTCCAGTTATATCATCACTAACTCCTTCCTCCAGTTATATCATCACTGACTCCTTCCTCCAGATCACCACTAACTCCTTCCTCCAGATCATCACTAACTCCTTCCTCCAGTTATATCATCACTAACTTCTTCCTCCAGTTATATCATCACTAACTCCTTCCTCCAGTTATATCATCACTAACTCCTTCCTCCAGTTATATCATCACTAACTCCTTCGTCCAGTTATATCATCACTAACTCCTTCCTCCAGTTATATCATCACTAACTCCTTCCTCCAGTTATATCATCACTAACTCCTTCCTCCAGTTATATCATCACTAACTCCTTCCTCCAGTGATATCATCACTAACTCCTTCCTCCAGTTATATCATCACTAACTCCTTCCTCCAGTTATATCATCACTGACTCCTTCCTCCAGATCACACACTACTCCTTCCTCCAGATCATCACTAACTCCTTCCTCCAGTTATATCATCACTAACTTCTTCCTCCAGTTATATCATCACTAACTCCTTCCTCCAGTTATATCATCACTAACTCCTTCCTCCAGTTATATCATCACTAACTCCTCCTTCCTCCAGTTATATCATCACTAACTCTTTCCTCCAGTTATATCATCACTAACTCCTTCCTCCAGTTATATCATCACTAACTCCTTCCTCCAGTTATATCATCACTAACTCCTTCCTCCAGTTATATCATCACTAACTCCTTCCTCCAGTTATATCATCACTAACTCCTTCCTCCAGTTATATCATCACTGACTCCTTCCTCCAGATCATCACTAACTCCTTCCTCCAGATCATCACTAACTCCTTCCTCCAGATCATCACTAACTCCTTCCTCCAGTTATATCATCACTAACTCCTTCCTCCAGATCATCACTAACTCCTTCCTCCAGTTATATCATCACTAACTCCTTCCTCCAGTTATATCATCACTAACTCCTTCCTCCAGTTATATCATCACTAACTCCTTCCTCCAGTTATATCATCACTAACTCCTTCCTCCAGTTATATCATCACTAACTCCTTCCTCCAGTTATATCATCACTAACTCCTTCCTCCAGTTATATCATCACTAACTCCTTCCTCCAGTTATATCATCACTAACTCCTTCCTCCAGATCATCACTAACTCCTTCCTCCAGTTATATCATCACTAACTCCTTCCTCCAGTTATATCATCACTAACTCCTTCCTCCAGTTATATCATCACTAACTCCTTCCTCCAGTTATATCATCACTAACTCCTTCCTCCAGTTATATCATCACTAACTCCTTCCTCCAGCTATATCATCACTAACTCCTTCCTCCAGTTATATCATCACTAACTCCTTCCTCCAGTTATATCATCACTAACTCCTTCCTCCAGTGATATCATCACTAACTCCTTCCTCCAGTTATATCATCACTAACTAGTTCCTCGAGTTATATCATCACTAACTCCTTCCTCCAGTTATATCATCACTAACTCCTTCCTCCAGTATATCATCACTAACTCCTTCCTTCAGTTATATCATCACTAACTCCTTCCTCCAGTTATATCATCACTAACTCCTTCCTCCAGTTATATCATCACTAACTCCTTCCTCCAGATCATCACTAACTCCTTCCTCCAGTTAAATCATCACTAACTCCTTCCTCCAGTTATATCATCACTAACTCCTTCCTCCAGTTATATCATCACTAACTCCTTCCTCCAGTTATATCATCACTAACTCCTTCCTCCAGTTATATCATCACTAACTCCTTCCTCCAGTTATTTCATCACTAACTCCTTCCTCCAGTTATAGCATCACTAACTCCTTCCTCCAGTTATATCATCACTAACTCCTTCCTCCAGTTATATCATCACTAACTCTTTCCTCCAGTTATATCATCACTAACTCCTTCCTCCAGTTATATCATCACTAACTCCTTCCTCCAGTTATATCATCACTAACTCCTTCCTCCAGTTATATCATCACTAACTCCTTCCTCCAGTTATATCATCACTAACTCCTTCCTCCAGTTATATCATCACTAATTCCTTCCTCCAGTTATATCATCACTAACTCCTTCCTCCAGTTATATCATCACTAACTCCTTCCTCCAGTTATATCATCACTAACTCCTTCCTCCAGTTATATCATCACTAACTCCTTCCTCCAGTTATATCATCACTAACTCCTTCCTCCAGTGATATCATCACTAACTCCTTCCTCCAGTTATATCATCACTAACTCCTTCCTCCAGTTATATCATCACTGACTCCTTCCTCCAGATCACCACTAACTCCTTCCTCCAGATCATCACTAACTCCTTCCTCCAGATCATCACTAACTCCTTCCTCCAGTTATATCTCACTACTCCTTCCTCCAGTTATATCATCACTAACTCTCCTCCTCCAGTTATATCACACTAACTCCTTCCTCCAGTTATATCATCACTAACTCCTTCCTCCAGTTTATATCATCACTACTCCTCCTTCCTCCAGTTATGTCATCACTACTCCTTCCTCCAGTATATATCATCACTAACTCCTTCTCCAGTTATATCATCACTAACTCCTTCCTCCAGTGATATCATCACTAACTCCTTCCTCCAGTTATATCATCACTGACTTCCTTCCTCCAGATCATCACTACTCCTTCCTCCAGTTATATCATCACTAACTCCTTCCTCCAGTTATATCATCACTGATTCCGTCCTCCAGATCATCACTAACTCCTTCCTCCAGATCATCATAACTCCTTCCTCCAGTTATATCATCACTAACTCCTTCATCCAGTTATATCAGCACTAACTCTCTTCTCCAGTTATCATCACTAACTCCTTCCTCCAGTTTATAATCATCACTAACTCTTTCCTCCAGTTATATCATCACTAACTCCTTCCCCCTCCAGTTATATCATCACTAACTCCTTCCTCCAGTTATATCATCACTACACTCCTTCCTCCAGTTATATCATCACTAACTCCTTCCCCATTATATCATCACTAACTCCTTCCCCTCCTCCAGTTATATATCATCACTCCTAACTCCTTCCTCCAGTTATATCATTCACTGACTCCTTCCTCCAGATCACCACTAACTCCTTCCTCCAGATCATCACTAACTCCTTCCTCCAGATCATCACTAACTCCTTCCTCCAGGTATATCATCACTAACTCCTTCCTCCAGTTATATCCATCACTAACACTCCTTCCTCCAGTGATATCATCACTAACTCCTTCCTCCAGTTATATCATCACTAACTCCTTTCCTCCAGTTATATCATCACTGACTCCTTCCTCCAGATCACCACTAACTCCTTCCTCAGAATCATCACTAACTCCTTCCTTCCAGTTATATCATCACTAACTTCTTCCTCCATTATATCATCACTACTCCTTCCTCCAGTTATATCATCACTAACTCCTTCCTCCAGTTATATCATCACTAACTCCTTCGTCCAGTTATATCATCACTAACTCCTTCCTCCAGTTTATATCATCACTAACTCCTTCCTCCAGTTATATCATCACTAACTCCCTTCCCTCCAGTTATATCATCACTAACTCCTTCCTCCAGTGATATCATCACTAACTCCTTCCTCCAGTTATATCATCACTAACTCCGTCCTCCAGTTATATCATCACTGACTCCCTTCCTCCAGATCACCACTAACTCCTTCCTCCAGATCATCACTAACTCCTTCCTCCAGTTATATCATCACTTACTTCTTCCTCCAGTTATATCATCACTAACTCCTTCCTCCAGTTATATCATCACTAACCCTCCTTCCTCCAGTTATATCATCACTAACTACTCCTTCCTCCAGTTATAATCATCACTAACTCCTTCCTCCAGTTATATCATCACTAACTCCTTCCTCCAGTTATATCATCACTAACTCCTTCCTCCAGTTATATCATCACTGACTCCTTCCCCTCCAGATCATCACTAACTCCTTCCTCCAGATCATCACTAACTCCTTCCTCCAGTTATATCATCACTGACTCCTTCCTCTCAGATCATCACTAACTCCTTCCTCCAGTTATATCATCACTAACTCCTTCCTCCAGTTATATCATCACTAACTCCTTCCTCCAGTTATATCATCACTAACTCCTTCCTTCCTCCAGTTATATCATCACTAACGTCCTTCCTCCAGTTATATCATCAACTAACTCCTTCCTCCAGTTATATCATCACTAACTCCTTCCGCCAGTTATATCATCACTAACTCCTTCCCTCCAGTTTATATCATCACTAACTCCATTCCTCCAGCTATATCATCACTAACTCCTTCCCTCCCAGTTATATCAAATCATCACTACTCCTTCCTCCAGTTATATCATCACTAACTCTGCCTCCAGTTATATCATCACTAAACTCATTCCTCCAGTTATATCCACTAACTCCTTCTAACTCCTTAACTCCTTCCTCCAGTTATATCATCACTAACTCCTTCCTCCAGTTATATCATCACTAACTCCTTCCTCCAGTTATATCATCACTAACTCCTTCCTCCAGTTATATCATCACTAACTCCTTCCTCCAGCTATATCATCACTAACTCCTTCCTCCAGTTATATCATCACTAACTCCTTCCTCCAGTTATATCATCACTAACTCCTTCCTCCAGTGATATCATCACTAACTCCTTCCTCCAGTTATATCATCACTAACTAGTTCCTCGAGTTATATCATCACTAACTCCTTCCTCCAGTTATATCATCACTAACTCCTTCCTCCAGTTATATCATCACTAACTCCTTCCTTCAGTTATATCATCACTAACTCCTTCCTCCAGTTATATCATCACTAACTCCTTCCTCCAGTTATATCATCACTAACTCCTTCCTCCAGATCATCACTAACTCCTTCCTCCAGTTAAATCATCACTAACTCCTTCCTCCAGTTAAATCATCACTAACTCCTTCCTCAGTTATATCATCACTAACTCCTTCCTCCAGTTATATCATCACTAACTCCTTCCTCCAGTTATATCATCACTAACTCCTTCCTCCAGTTATATCATCACTAACTCCTTCCTCCAGTTATTTCATCACTAACTCCTTCCTCCAGTTATAGCATCACTAACTCCTTCCTCCAGTTATATCATCACTAACTCCTTCCTCCAGTTATATCATCACTAACTCTTTCCTCCAGTTATATCATCACTAACTCCTTCCTCCAGTTATATCATCACTAACTCCTTCCTCCAGTTATATCATCACTAACTCCTTCCTCCAGTTATATCATCACTAACTCCTTCCTCCAGTTATATCATCACTAACTCCTTCCTCCAGTTATATCATCACTAATTCCTTCCTCCAGTTATATCATCACTAACTCCTTCCTCCAGTTATATCATCACTAACTCCTTCCTCCAGTTATATCATCACTAACTCCTTCCTCCAGTTATATCATCACTAACTCCTTCCTCCAGTTATATCATCACTAACTCCTTCCTCCAGTTATATCATCACTAACTCCTTCCTCCAGTTATATCATCACTAACTCCTTCCTCCAGTGTCATGCAGGCCCTCTTTAATTCGCCACATAAACTTTATAACTTGTGAAATGTATTTTTACATTGAAAGTCATCTATGGGGCAGGAGTACAGTAACTACAGCTACAGTTAGCCTACCATTACCTTCTCTGACTCTACAGCCACCACAAGCTGTTAGCCTGCCATTACTTTCTCTGACTCTACAGCCACCACAAGCTGTTAGCCTGCCATTACTTTCTCTGACTCTACAGCCACCACAAGCTGTTAGCCTGCCATTACTTTCTCTGACTCTACAGCCACCACAAGCTGTTAGCCTGCCATTACTTTCTCTGACTCTACAGCCACCACAAGCTGTTAGCCTCCATTACCCCATAGTAACGTTGTTCAATGTTGTTTTGTAGCACCATGCTAACGCCATGTTTCATACTGCCACGTTGTGCTCTAATAGACTCATTCCACTAATGTTCCCCCATAGTTCATGAAGAGCCTCCAAGAACAAGTCTGGAATCTAAACTGGCACATGAGATGGAGCATAATCAGTTTGGATTCCAGGCCATCCAACAGCTGATGACTAGAAGATTCTCTCTCGTCCTTGACAGGGAGAGATGTTAATTAGTTAGTCCGACAGGAGACCAAAGCTAAGCCAAGTCCTCTGTTGCTATAGTAAGTGTCCCTTTAAATTCTAGCAGTGTACATTTACAGGACACAGGACATGACATATTACATCTGTATACAGTGTTGTAATCTCTCTCTCACTATATTTCTCTTTCTCTCTATATATGTCTGTTTATTTTTGTTTGCTTGGTTGGTTCTGACAGCGCACATTGACAGGACACAGAATGGTCTCTCTCTCGATCTTTATCGCTCAATTCAATTTCAAGTTAAAGACTTTATTCTCATGAGAAACACATGTTAACATTGCCAAAGCAATTGAAGTAGATAATAAAGTAAAATGAAATAAACAATACAAATTCACAGTAAACATTACACTCACAGAAGCTCCAAAAGAAGAGAGACATTACAAATGTCATATGATCTATATACAGTGTTGTAACGATGTACAAATGGTTAAAGTGTAAAAGGGAAAATAAATAAACATAAATATGGGTTGTATTTACAATGGTGTTTGTTCTTCACTGGTTGATCGTTTCTTGTGGCAACAGGTCACACATCTTGCTGCTGTGATGGCACACTGGTAATTCACCCAGTAGATATGGAAGTTTATAAAAATTGGGTTTGTTTTCAAATTCTTTGTGGATCTGTGCAATCAGAGGGAAATATATGTCTCTAATATGGTCATGCATTGGGCAGGAGGTTAGGAAGTGCAGCTCAGTTTCCATCTCATTTTGTGGGCAGTGTGCACACAGCCTGTCTTCTCGAGAGCCAGGTCTGTCTACGGCGGCCTTTCTCAATAGCAAGGCTATGCTCACTAAGTCTGTACATATTCAAAGCCTTCCTTAAGTTCGGGTCAGTCACAGTGGTCAGGTATTCTGCCGCTGTGTACTCTATGTTTGGGTCAGTCACAGTGGTCAGGTATTCTGCCGCTGTGTACTCTCTGTTTGGGTCAGTCACAGTGGTCAGGTATTCCTATGCTGTGTACTCTCTGTTTGGGTCAGTCACAGTGGTCAGGTATTCTGCCGCTGTGTACTCTCTGCTTCTGTAACAGCTTTCTTCTGTGGACAAAGGAGAGGACCAAAGCGCAGCGTGGTTAGTGTTCATCATGTTTAATAAAGATGATAAACGTGAACACTACAAAATACAAAACAACAAATGTGACAAAACCGAAACAGTTCTGTCTGGTGCAGACACACGAAGACAGAAGACAACCACCCACAAAAACCCAACACAAAACAGGCTACCTAAATATGGTTCCCAATCAGAGACAATGACTAATACCTGCCTCTGATTGAGAACCATATCAGGCCAAACATAGAAACGGGAAAACTAGACACACAACATAGAATGCCCACTCAGCTCACGTCCTGACCAACACTAAAACAAAGAAAAGACTACAGAACTATGGTCAGAACGTGACAGTTTAGAGCAAAATAGCATTCTAGTTCAAGTAATTATCTTTTTGTTTTCTCATGATTTGGTTGGGTCTAATTGTGTTGCTGTCCTGGGGCTCTGTGGGGTCTGTTTGTCTTTGTGAACAGAGCCCCAGGACCAGCTTGCTTAGGGGACTCTTCTCCAGGTTCATCTCTCTGTAGGTGATGGCTTTGTTATGGAAAGTTTGGGAATCGCTTCCTTTTAGGTGGTTGTAGAATTTAACGGCTTTCTGGATTTTGATAATTAGTGGGTATCAGCCTAATGCAGTTTTTGGTGTTTTACGTTGTACACTGAAGATATTTTTGTAGAATTCTGCATGCAGAGTCTCAATCTCTCTCTATCTATCTAGCTCGCTATCTCTCTTTCGCTCTCTCTCTCTCTCTCTCTCTCTCAGACAGGCACACCTACACAGATGATGAGTGTGTGTGTGTGTACACTCCTAATTGGGTGTGGGTGTATGTGGGTGTCACTGCGTCTTCTGTGTGTGAGTGTCTTCATGATTGCTGTTCGGGTTCTGGTCAAAGTGACCTTGTGACCCCCAAGTCTCTTTGTTCAGATCTCTGCCTGTAATCTCAATAACACAATGTTTACACACACACACACACACACACACACACACACACACACACACACACACACACACACACACACACACACACACACCACACCCCTTCCCGAGTCAGAGGAAATGAGTGCCTTGTGGGTTTCAGTTCTGTGATGTCACATCCTGTATCTGTCCACATGGGACTTGACTGTGGTTGGATTGTTAAACCATCCACCCTATTTTCCCCTCAAACTTCCTCTATTAAATGACAGTTATTATCTCGAAGTTGTGTCTTTATAATATATTGTGGTTTATTGTTCCCCAATGAGAGAATGAATAATCGCCATGGAGCTTTATCTCAGGCCTCCTCTTCCCAATAGCAGAACAACCTTAGCTTCTGAGCATGTGTTACTTTACATTATATATACTTCTGTTCTCTCCGTTGCTGCTACCCCCTCAGAAAGAGACAGGCAGAGATAGAGAACGAGACAGACAGAGAGACAGGAAAAAGATAATTACTTAACACATTGGAAAGAATTAACAAAAAAACAGAGCAAACTAGAATGCTATTTGGCCCTACACAGAGAGTACACAGCAGCAGAATACCTGACCACTGTGACTGACCCAAAATTAAGGAAAGCCTTGACTATGTACAGACTCAGTGAGCATAGCCTTGCTATTGAGAAAGGCCGCCGTAGACAGACATGGCTCTCAAGAGAAGACAGGCTATGTGCTCACTGCCCACAAAATGAGGTGGAAACTGAGCTGCACTTCCTAACCTCCTGCCCAATGTATGACCATATTAGAGAGACATATTTTCCTCAGATTACACAGATCCACAAAGAATTCGAAAACAAATCCAATTTAGAAAAACTCCCATATCTACTGGGTGAAATTCCACAGTGTGCCATCACAGCAGCAAGATGTGTGACCTGTTGCCACGAGAAAAGGGCAACCAGTGAAGAACAAACACCATTGTAAATACAACCCATATTTATGCTTATTTATTTTATCTTGTGTCCCTTAACCTTTTGTACATTGTTAAAACACTGTATATATATATAATATGACATTTGTAATGTCTTTACTGTTTTGAAACTTCTGTATGTGTAATGTTTTACGT
>NW_022261981.1:3575237-3601925 GCF_002021735.2 Oncorhynchus kisutch | reverse complement strand
GAGAGAGAGAGACAGAGAGAGAGAGAGAGAGACGGAGAGAGGAGAGGGAAGGAGAACCATGAGAGACGAGAGGAGAGAGAGAGAGAAGGAGAGAAGAGAGACAGAGAGACAGAGAGAGAGAGGAGAGAGCGGAGAGGAGAGAGAGACAGAGAGAGAGGAGAGAGAGAGAGGGAGAGAGAGAGAGAGAGAGAAGAGAGAGAGAGACAGAGAGAGAGAGAGACAGAGAGATGAGAGAGAGGAGAGAGAGAAGAGAGAGAGAGAGAGAGAGAGAGAGGAGATGAGAGAGAGAGAGAGAGACAGAGAGAGAGAGACAGAGAGAGATACATTACTGTGAGACTTTAATACTCTAAACACAGAATCAAAAAGCCCCGTTCAACAGCAAGCAGCTGACACTAATTGAGGAGTCCATAAACACAAACAACTTCTGGCAAAAGTTGAAAAAACTTTAAAAACTCAAAAGAATTAGCAACACAAAATGGTGCCATATGTATAACTCATTTTAAAACACTCTACAACACCGTTCAAATTGACACAAACGCAGAACAACACCAACTTCATAAGAAGTTAAATGGATTAGATAACGCTATAGAGGACAATCAAAATCCATTGGAATCCCCAGTTACTGACTAAGGGCTCTATAAGAAACTAAACTATTACTGACCAGGAGCTCTATAAGAAACTAAACTATTACTGACCAGGAGCTCTATAAGAAACTAAACTATTACTGACCAGGAGCTCTATAAGAAACTAAACTATTACTGACCAGGAGCTCTATAAGACACTAAACTATTACTGACCAGGAGCTCTATAAGACACTAAACTGTTACTGACCAGGAGCTCTATAAGAAACTAAACTATTACTGACCAGGAGCTCTATAAGAAACTAAACTATTACTGACCAGGAGCTCTATAAGAAACTAAACTATTACTGACCAGGAGCTCTATAAGACACTAAACTATTACTGACCAGGAGCTCTATAAGACACTAAACTATTACTGACCAGGAGCTCTATAAGAAACTAAACTATTACTGACCAGGAGCTCTATAAGAAACTAAACTATTACTGACCAGGAGATCTATAAGACACTAAACTATTACTGACCAGGAGCTCTATAAGACACTAAACTATTACTGACCAGGAGCTCTATAAGAAACTAAACTATTACTGACCAGGAGCTCTATAAGAAACTAAACTATTACTGAGCAGGAGCTCTATAAGACACTAAACTATTACAGACCAGGAGCTCTATAAGACACTAAACTATTACTGACCAGGAGCTCTATATGAAACTAAACTATTACTGACCAGGAGCTCTATAAGAAACTAAACTATTACTGAGCAGGAGCTCTATAAGACACTAAACTATTACTGACCAGGAGCTCTATAAGAAACTAAACTATTACTGACCAGGAGCTCTATAAGAAACTAAACTATTACTGACCAGGAACTCTATAAGACACTAAACTATTACTGACCAGGAGCTCTATAAGACACTAAACTATTACTGACCAGGAGCTCTATAAGACACTAAACTATTACTGACCAGGAGCTCTATAAGACACTAAACTATTACTGACCAGGAGCTCTATAAGACACTAAACTATTACTGACCAGGAGCTCTATAAAAACTAAACTATTACTGACCAGGAGCTCTATAAGACACTAAACTATTACTGACCAGGAGCTCTATTAGAAACTTCAGGCTCTCAGATTTAAAAAAGCATGCGGACCTGATGGCATCCTAAATGAGATGCTCAAACTCACTAGTGCAACATTTCAATTGGCTATATTAAAACTGTTTAATTTGATCCTGAGTGTAGGTTATTTCCCTGACATCTGGAATCAAGGACTCATAACCCCAATCTTTAAGAACGGAGACAAATGTGACCCGAACCATTACAGAGGCATTTGTGTGAACCTTCCTGGGGAAGGTTTTCTGTAGTATTATACATGTAAGAGTTCTAAACTTCCTTAATAAGCACAATGTCTTGAGTAAAAACCTAATTGGATTCATACCAAAACATTGCACGACTGATCATATTTACACACTACACACCCTGATAGATAAACATGTCCACCAAAATAATACCAAAATATACTCTTGCTTTATCGATTCCCCAAAAGCATTTGATTCTATTTGGCATACAGAACTGTTCTACAACATCTAAAATACAGTGACCCCCTCTCATATCATTACTAAGCCCTGCAATGCCAAGAGCTGAGCAAAGAAAAGAGTCACCTCATCCAGCTGGTCCTGGGGCTGAGGTCACTAACCTGTTCTACTAACACACTGAAACCTCAGGACCCTCATCCAGCTGGTCCTGGGGCTGAGTTCACTATCCTGTTCTACTAACACACTGAAGCCTCAGGACCCTCATCCAGCTGGTCCTGGGGCTGAGTTCACTAACCTGTTCTACTAACACACTGAAACCTCAGGACCCTCATCCAGCTGGTCCTGGGGCTGAGTTCACTAACCTGTTCTACTAACACACTGAAACCTCAGGACTCTCATCCAGCTGGTCCTGGGGCAGAGTTCACTATCCTGTTCTACTAACACACTGAAACCTCAGGACTCTTATCCAGCTGGTCCTGGGGCTGAGTTCACTATCCTGTTCTACTAACACACTGAAACCTCAGGACTCTCATCCAGCTGGTCCTGGGGCTGAGTTCACTATCCTGTTCTACTAACACACTGAAACCTCAGGACCCTCATCCAGCTGGTCCTGGGGCTGAGTTCACTAACCTGTTCTACTAACACACTGAAACCTCAGGACTCTCATCCAGCTGGTCCTGGGGCTGAGTTCACTATCCTGTTCTACTAACACACTGAAACCTCAGGACCCTCATCCAGCTGGTCCTGGGGCAGAGTTCACTATCCTGTTCTACTAACACACTGAAACCTCAGGACCCTCATCCAGCTGGTCCTGGGGCAGAGTTCACTAACCTGTTCTACTAACACACTGAAACCTCAGGACTCTCATCCAGCTGGTCCTGGGGCTGAGTTCACTAACCTGTTCTACTAACACACTGAAACCTCAGGACCCTCATCCAGCTGGTCCTGGGGCTGAGTTCACTAACCTGTTCTACTAACACACTGAAGCCTGAGGACCCTCATCCAGCTGGTCCTGGGGCTGAGTTCACTAACCTGTTCTACTAACACACTGAAGCCTGAGGACCCTCATCCAGCTGGTCCTGGGGCTGAGTTCACTATCCTGTTCTACTAACACACTGAAGCCTCAGGACTCTCATCCAGCTGGTCCTGGGGCTGAGTTCACTAACCTGTTCTACTAACACACTGAAGCCTCAGGACCAGAACATCCAGCTGGTCCTGGGGCTGAGTTCACTAACCTGTTCTACTAACACACTGAAGCCTCAGGACCCTCATCCAGCTGGTCCTGGGGCTGAGTTCACTAACCTGTTCTACTAACACACTGAAACCTCAGGACTCTCATCCAGCTGGTCCTGGGGCTGAGTTCACTAACCTGTTCTACTAACACACTGAAACCTGAGGACCCTCATCCAGCTGGTCCTGGGGCTGAGTTCACTAACCTGTTCTACTAACACACTGAAACCTCAGGACCCTCATCCAGCTGGTCCTGGGGCTGAGTTCACTAACCTGTTCTACTAACACACTGAAGCCTCAGTCCCCTCATCCAGCTGGTTCTGGGGCTGAGTTCACTAACCTGTTCTACTAACACACTGAAGCCTCAGGACCCTCATCCAGCTGGTCCTGGGGCTGAGTTCACTAACCTGTTCTACTAACACACTGAAGCCTGAGGACCAGAACATCCAGCTGGTCCTGGGGCTGAGTTCACTAACCTGTTCTACTAACACACTGAAGCCTGAGGACCAGAACATCCAGCTGGTCCTGGGGCTGAGTTCACTAACCTGTTCTACTAACACACTGAAGCCTCAGGACCCTCATCCAGCTGGTCCTGGGGCTGAGTTCACTAACCTGTTCTACTAACACACTGAAACCTCAGGACTCTCATCCAGCTGGTCCTGGGGCTGAGTTCACTAACCTGTTCTACTAACACACTGAAACCTGAGGACCCTCATCCAGCTGGTCCTGGGGCTGAGTTCACTAACCTGTTCTACTAACACACTGAAGCCTCAGGACCCTCATCCAGCTGGTCCTGGGGCTGAGTTCACTAACCTGTTCTACTAACACACTGAAACCTCAGGACCCTCATCCAGCTGGTCCTGGGGCTGAGTTCACTAACCTGTTCTACTAACACACTGAAGCCTCAGTCCCCTCATCCAGCTGGTCCTGGGGCTGAGTTCACTAACCTGTTCTACTAACACACTGAAACCTCAGGACTCTCATCCAGCTGGTCCTGGGGCTGAGTTCACTAACCTGTTCTACTAACACACTGAAACCTGAGGACCCTCATCCAGCTGGTTCTGGGGCTGAGTTCACTAACCTGTTCTACTAACACACTGAAGCCTCAGTCCCCTCATCCAGCTGGTTCTGGGGCTGAGTTCACTAACCTGTTCTACTAACACACTGAAGCCTCAGGACCCTCATCCAGCTGGTCCTGGGGCTGAGTTCACTAACCTGTTCTACTAACACACTGAAGCCTGAGGACCAGAACATCCAGCTGGTCCTGGGGCTGAGTTCACTAACCTGTTCTACTAACACACTGAAGCCTGAGGACCAGAACATCCAGCTGGTCCTGGGGCTGAGTTCACTAACCTGTTCTACTAACACACTGAAGCCTCAGGACCCTCATCCAGCTGGTCCTGGGGCTGAGTTCACTAACCTGTTCTACTAACACACTGAAACCTCAGGACTCTCATCCAGCTGGTCCTGGGGCTGAGTTCACTAACCTGTTCTACTAACACACTGAAACCTGAGGACCCTCATCCAGCTGGTCCTGGGGCTGAGTTCACTAACCTGTTCTACTAACACACTGAAGCCTCAGGACCCTCATCCAGCTGGTCCTGGGGCTGAGTTCACTAACCTGTTCTACTAACACACTGAAACCTCAGGACCCTCATCCAGCTGGTCCTGGGGCTGAGTTCACTAACCTGTTCTACTAACACACTGAAGCCTCAGTCCCCTCATCCAGCTGGTCCTGGGGCTGAGTTCACTAACCTGTTCTACTAACACACTGAAACCTCAGGACTCTCATCCAGCTGGTCCTGGGGCTGAGTTCACTAACCTGTTCTACTAACACACTGAAACCTGAGGACCCTCATCCAGCTGGTCCTGGGGCTGAGTTCACTAACCTGTTCTACTAACACACTGAAACCTCAGGACCCTCATCCAGCTGGTCCTGGGGCTGAGTTCACTAACCTGTTCTACTAACACACTGAAGCCTCAGGACCCTCATCCAGCTGGTCCTGGGGCTGAGTTCACTAACCTGTTCTACTAACACACTGAAACCTCAGGACCCTCATCCAGCTGGTCCTGGGGCTGAGTTCACTAACCTGTTCTACTAACACACTGAAGCCTCAGTCCCCTCATCCAGCGGGTCCTGGGGCTGAGTTCACTAACCTGTTCTACTAACACACTGAAGCCTCAGGACCCTCATCCAGCTGGTCCTGGGGCTGAGTTCACTAACCTGTTCTACTAACACACTGAAGCCTCAGGACCAGAACATCCAGCTGGTCCTGGGGCTGAGTTCACTATCCTGTTCTACTAACACACTGAAGCCTGAGGACCAGAACATCCAGCTGGTCCTGGGGCTGAGTTCACTAACCTGTTCTACTAACACACTGAAGCCTCAGGACCCTCATCCAGCTGGTCCTGGGGCTGAGTTCACTAACCTGTTCTACTAACACACTGAAGCCTCAGGACCAGAACATCCAGCTGGTCCTGGGGCTGAGTTCACTAACCTGTTCTACTAACACACTGAAACCTCAGGACTCTCATCCAGCTGGTCCTGGGGCTGAGTTCACTAACCTGTTCTACTAACACACTGAAACCTCAGGACCAGAACATCCAGCTGGTCCTGGGGCTGAGTTCACTAACCTGTTCTACTAACACACTGAAACCTCAGGACCAGAACATCCAGCTGGTCCTGGGGCTGAGTTCACTAACCTGTTCTACTAACACACTGAAACCTCAGGACCCTCATCCAGCTGGTCCTGGGGCTGAATTCACTAACCTGTTCTACTAACACACTGAAGCCTCAGTCCCCTCATCCAGCTGGTCCTGGGGCTGAGTTCACTAACCTGTTCTACTAACACACTGAAGCCTGAGGACCAGAACATCCAATCAATCAGGATAAACCAAAGTACAACAGTCAAAACTACATTGCTTATTGGGAAACACAAGCACAAACACAAACACAAACACAAAGCAAAATGCAGTACTATATGGCTCTAAATCAACAGAACACTGTGGCTAACTATTTAACCATGGTTACTGATGAAAACCTTAGAAAAACCTTGACAAAGTACAGGCTCAGTTAACATAGCCTTGCCATTGAGAAGGGTAGACACAGGAAAACATGGCTCCCTGTAGAGGAAAGGCTGTGCAACCACTGCACAACAGCAGAACCTGTCTCCCTGTAGAGGAAAGGCTGTGCAACCACTGCACCACAGCAGAACCTGAGACGGAGCTGCATTTCCTGACAAAATGTGAAAAATATAAAACAATTAGAGAGTGTCAATTTCCCCAAATTTGAAACCCTTATTCAAGGTTTCTAAGACCTCTCTGATGAGAGTAGGCTACCCGTCCTGTTGGGGGAGGACGCAGAGAGCTGTGGGTTGGCAGCACACTACATTGCTGCCTGCCATAAGATGAGGGACAGTGTCTGACAGACCAACCAACCTGCACATGTCCTCTACTGTATGCTTATTGTTATTGTTCAATGTATGGTTATTTTGACCCTTGGTTGTTGTTACTGTTGTCCCGTTGACAATTTGGATTCTCTTTTTTTCATATTGTAATGTTACGTCATGTCAATCAAACAAATTGAATTGAGAGAGAGAGACAGAGACAGAGAGACAGCGAGAGAGAGAGAGAGACAGAGACAGAGAGACAGCGAGAGAGAGAGAGAGAGACAGAGAGAGACAGAGAGAGACAGTGAGAGACAGAGACAGAGAGACAGCGAGAGAGAGAGAGAGAGAGACAGAGACAGAGACAGAGAGACAGCGAGAGAGAGAGAGAGAGAGAGAGAGAGAGAGAGAGAGAGAGACAGAGACAGAGACAGAGAGACAGCGAGAGAGAGAGAGACAGAGACAGAGACAGAGAGACAGCGAGAGAGAGAGAGAGAAAGACAGAGAGACAGAGAGAGAGAGAGAGACAGAGACAGAGAGACAGCGAGAGAGAGAGAGAGAGACAGAGACAGAGAGACAGCGAGAGAGAGAGAGAGACAGAGAGACAGAGAGAGAGAATAGAATATAACTTTGTTTGTTTACTCGAGAGGGAGAATTTATCCTGCACATTTAAAATCAATGGCAATACAAAAACGGATGTACATAGTATATTAGTATATACATAGTATATTAGTATGTACATAGTATATTAGTATATACATAGTACATTAGTATATACATAGTATATTAGTATGTACATAGTATATTAGTATATACATAGTATATACATAGTATATTAGTATATACATAGTATATTAGTATGTACATAGTATATTAGTATGTACATAGTATATTAGTATATACATAGTATATTAGTATGTACATAGTATATTAGTATATACATAGTATATTAGTATGTACATAGTATATTAGTATATACATAGTATATTAGTATGTACATAGTATATTAGTATATACATAGTATATTAGTATGTACATAGTATATTAGTATGTACATAGTATATACACATTCCAAACAAAAACAAGACATAAAGGTCATGAAGAGGTCAACCTGACCTGGGTTCAGGTCAAATGTACATACAGAGTACAGGGTTCTTAACAACACAATGTCCCATGTCAATTAGCTTGATGCAACTGTCCTATTGACTCTGGGGAGAGGAAACAGGATTCTACTGTCTAGTGTTCAGCATGTGGATGTGTGGTCCTCTTCTACTGTCTAGTGTTCAGCAGGTGGATGTGTGGTCCACTTCTACTGTCTAGTGTTCAGCAGGTGGATGTGTGGTCCTCTTCTACTGTCTAGTGTTCAGCAGGTGGATGTTTGGTCCTCTTCTACTGTCTAGTGTTCAGCAGGTGGATGTGTGGTCCACTTCTACTGTCTAGTGTTCAGCAGGTGGATGTGTGGTCCTCTTCTACTGTCTAGTGTTCAGCAGGTGGATGTTTGGTCCTCTTCTACTGTCTAGTGTTCAGCAGGTGGATGTGTGGTCCACTTCTACTGTCTAGTGTTCAGCAGGTGGATGTGTGGTCCTCTTCTACTGTCTATTGTTCAGCAGGTGGATGTGTGGTCCTCTTCTACTGTCTAGTGTTCAGCAGGTGGATGTGTGGTCCTATTCTAGTGTCTAGTGTTCAGCAGGTGCCACAGATCAGTTGTGGTGGAGGTTACGCCAGTATGTTACTCACTACAGAAGTTGAAACTGAAGGTTGGATTGGAACCATGTCACTGGGTTTAGTCAAACAGTGTTTCAGTAAATTTTGGATATTCCTGTGTGGGTGAGAGATGATCAAGACGTCAATTAGTCAGTATTTCAACGGGTGGAAGCCCCCAGCCACAACAACCACCCACCCACCCACCCACCCAACCAAGCAAAGAAACAGAGAGACACAGAGAGACACAGAGAGAGAGAGAGAGAGGGGGGGGGGGGGGGGTTATGTATCAGATAATCTGCATGCTCTACTCACTATTGGTCCAAGTCGAAACCACTTATTAAACAGTATGGACCACAAAGCTTTTACTCTCTCGTCCTCAGTGGAGGCTGCTGAGGGGAGGACGGCTCATCATAATGGCTGGAATGGAGTCAATGGAATGGAGTCAATGGAATGGTATCAACCACATGGATGTGCTTGCTACCGTTTGATGTGGTTGATACCATTCCATTGACTCCATTCCAGCCATTATGATGAGCCGTCCTCCCCTCAGCAGCCTCCACTGCTCATCCTGGAATATACAATGTCTGAGGTCATCTGTTTTTGGCCTAAAGAGCAGGAACCCAGACTTCACCAAAGAAATCATGAATTGCAGACATTATCATCCTACAAGAAACATGGCATAGAGGAGATGGATCCACAGGTTGCCCTCAAGGTTACAGAGAGCTGGTAGTCCCATCCACCAAACTACCAGGTGTGAAACAGGGAAGAGACTAAGGGGGTATGCTAATTGTGAATAGATCACACTTAACCAACTCCATTAAATCAATCAAAACAGGAACATTTAACATTTGGCTAGAAATTCTAAAGGAAACGATCTCAACAGACAAAAATGTCCTCCTGTGTGATACGTACAGTGCATTCAGAAGGTATTCAGACGCCTTTATGTTAAAGCCTTATTCTAAAATGGATTCAATTGTTTTTTCCCCCTCATCAATCTACACACAATACCCCATAATGACATCACAATACCCCCTAATGACATCACAATAACCCATAATGACATCACAATAACCCATAATGACATCACAATACCCCATAATGACATCACAATAACCCATAATGACATCACAATAACCCATAATGACATCACAATACCCCATAATGACATCACAATAACCCATAATGACATCACAATACCCCATAATGACATCACAATAACCCATAATGACATCACAATAACCCATAATGACATCACAATAACCCATAATGACATCACAATAACCCATAATGACATCACAATACCCCATAATGACATCACAATAACCCATAATGACATCACAATAACCCATAATGACATCACAATAACCCATAATGACATCACAATAACCCATAATGACATCACAATAACCCATAATGACATCACAATAACCCATAATGACATCACAATAACCCATAATGACATCACAATAACCCATAATGACAAAGCAAAAACAGGTTTTTAGCCATTTTTGCAAATGTTTTTTAAATTTTTTATACAATTTAAATGTCAAATTTACACAAGTGTTCAGTAATTTGTTGAAGAACCTTTGGCAGCAATTACAGCATTGAGTCTTCTTGGGTATGATGCGACAAGCTTGGTAAACCTGTTCTTCTCTGCAGATCCTCTCAAGCTCTGTCAGGTTGGATGGGGATTGATGATGAACAGCTATTTTAATGTCTCTCCAGAGGTGTTAGATCGGGTTCAATCCGGGCTCTGGCTGGGCCTCTCAAGGACATTCAGAGACTTGTCCCGAAGCCACTCCTGCGTTGTCTTGGCTGTGTGCTTAGGGTCGTTGTCCTGTTGGAAGGTGAACCTTCGCCCCAGTCTGATGTCCTGAGTGCTCTGGAGCAGGTTTTCATCAAGGATCTCTCTGTACTTTACTCTGTTCCTCTTTCCCTCAATCCTGACAAGTCTCCCAGTCCCTGGCATTAAAAAACATCCCCAAAGCATGATGCTGCCACCACCATGCTTCACTGTAGGGATGGTGCCAGGTTTCCTCCAGACACTTAGCATTTTGGCCAAAGAGTTCAATCTTGGTTTCATAAGACCAGAGAATCTTGTTTCACATGGTTTGAGAGTCTTTAGGTGTCTTTTGGCAAACTCCAAGTGGGCTGTCATGTGTCTTTTACTGAGGAGTGGTTTGCATCTGGCCATTCTACCATAAAGGCCTGATTGGTGGAGTGCTGCAGACATTGTTGTCCTTCTGGAAGGTTCCCCCATCTCCACAGAGGAACTCTGGATCTCTGTCAGAGTGACCATCAGGTTCTTGGTCACCTCCCTGACCAAGGCCCTTATCCCCTGATTGCTCAGTTTGGCCGGGCGGCCAGCTCTAGGAAGAGTCTTGGATGTTCCAAACTTCCTCCATTTAAGAATGATGGAGGCCACTGTGTTCTTGGGAAGCTTCAATGATGCAGACATGTTTTGGTACCCTTCCTCAGATCTGTACCTTGACACAATCCTGTCTCGGAGCTCTATGGACAGTTTCTTTGACCTCATGGCTTGGTTTTTGCTCTGACATGCACTGTCAACTGTGGGACCTTATATAGACAGGTGTGTGCCTTTCTAAATCATGTCCAATCAATTGAATTTACCACAGGTGGACTCCAATAAAATTGTAGAAACATCACAAGGATGATTAAATGAAACAGGGTGCACCTGGGTTCAATTTCGAGTCACATAGGAAAGGGTCTGAATACTTGGTAAATGAGGTATTGTTTTTTATTTTTATAAAACTTGCTAAAGAAATCTAAAAACCTGTTTTCACTTTGTCATTATGTTGTATTGTGTGTAGATTGATGAAGACAAAATGTATTTTAGCCATTTTACAATAAGGCTGTAACCTAACAGGATGTGGAAAAAGGGAAGGGGTCTGAAAACTTCCTGAATGCACTGTATATCTCCCCACTAGAATCCACATACTTTAATGATGACAACTCCATCCTAGAGGGGGAGATCATTTCCAGGCCCAGGGACAAGTACTACTCTGTGAGGACCTAAATGCCAGAACTGGACAAGATCCCGACATTCTCAATGTGAGTATATTTTAAATTAAGATAAATAAACAAAGCAGACGACTAAATTAACGATTAATGGAAATAGTTGTTATTCTGTAATAGGGAATTAACGATTAATGGAAATAGTTGTTATTCTGTAATAGGGAATTAACGATTAATGGAAATAGTTGTTATTCTGTAATAGGGAATTAACGATTAATGGAAATAGTTGTTATTCTGTAATAGGGAATTAACGATTAATGGAAATAGTTGTTATTCTGTAATAGGGAATTAACGATTAATGGAAATAGTTGTTTTTCTGTAATAGGGAATTAACGATTAATGGAAATAGTTGTTATTCTGTAATAGGGAATTAACGATTAATGGAAATAGTTGTTATTCTGTAATAGGGAATTAACGATTAATGGAAATAGTTGTTATTCTGTAATAGGGAATTAACGATTAATGGAAATAGTTGTTATTCTGTAATAGGGAATTAACGATTAATGGAAATAGTTGTTATTCTGTAATAGGGAATTAACGATTAATGGAAATAGTTGTTTTTCTGTAATAGGGAATTAACGATTAATGGAAATAGTTGTTATTCTGTAATAGGGAATTAACGATTAATGGAAATAGTTGTTATTCTGTAATAGGGAATTAACGATTAATGGAAATAGTTGGTTTTCTGTAATAGGGAATTAACGATTAATGGAAATAGTTGGTTTTCTGTAATAGGGAATTAACGATTAATGGAAATAGTTGTTATTCTGTAATAGGGAATTAACGATTAATGGAAATAGTTGTTATTCTGTAATAGGGAATTAACGATTAATGGAAATAGTTGTTATTCTGTAATAGGGAATTAACGATTAATGGAAATAGTTGTTATTCTGTAATAGGGAATTAACGATTAATGGAAATAGTTGTTTTTCTGTAATAGGGAATTAACGATTAATGGAAATAGTTGTTATTCTGTAATAGGGAATTAACGATTAATGGAAATAGTTGTTATTCTGTAATAGGGAATTAACGATTAATGGAAATAGTTGTTATTCTGTAATAGGGAATTAACGATTAATGGAAATAGTTGTTATTCTGTAATAGGGAATTAACGATTAATGGAAATAGTTGTTTTTCTGTAATAGGGAATTAATGATTAATGCATCAAAGACATGGGAGGAATTTCAGTCCTGGCGTCATAGCTACATGTGGCAAGTTCTCATTGGTCTGAATTGTCTATATATTGAGCCTGAAATGGGATACTTGTTATTTGTTCATTGGCCCAATTTTACTGCAAGGAATTCTAATTGGTCAACCAAAGGTTAGGGTTGGATTATAAATTACATCCTGTTGTTCTGTGGAAAATCATTAAGGACAGGGAAGAATGAACATCTACCATCTACTTAGCATAATAGCTATGATTTGTTCTCTTTGAATAAATATATTTTTCTCCCCCTGATTTGCTTTGGGTTCTGTGTAAAAATGGGTCACAAACTATTATATTATATATATTTTATTATACTATACTATTAAGAAATGCTCTAAATGTATGCTGGCGCCGGAGCAGAAGGCAGACGTTTTACCCCCAACAGATGGTGTTTTTGTTCGTATATATGTTTTCGTTCGTAACTAGTTTTTTTAAACAAATGTTGTACATAATGTTGCCTCTACCATCTCTTATGACTGAAAATAACTCCTAGACATCAGGACTGCGACTACTCACCACGGACTAGCAGAATCCTTTTTCTTCTTTCACGACTCTGATGAGCCTGAGGCAGAGGATATACGGCTCCCTCGGGAACAGGCCCCGACCACAGTGATCTGCGTGAAGAGGATGCAGAGAAAGAGAGGCCAGAGAGCGGTCTGCCTTCTGAGAAGTCGGAGGCGATCGAATAAACCCCCACTTCCCTCAATTCTGCTAGCAAACATGCAATCTTTGGACAATAAAATGGACAGATTAAGGGGAAGATTAAACTACCAACGGGACATTAAAAACGGTAACATCTTATGCTTCATGGAGTCATGGCTGAACGATGACAATATCAACATACAGCTGGCTGGTTATACGATGTACCTGCAGGATAGAACAGCGGAGTCTGGTAAGACAAGGGGCGGCGGTCTATGTATTTTAGTAAACAACAGCTGGTGCACGATATCTAAGGAATTCTCAAGCTATTTCTCACCTGAGGTAGAGTTTCTCATGATAACCTGTAGACCACACTACCTACCGAGAGAGTTTTCATCTGTATTCTTTGTAGCTATTTACATACCACCACAGTCAGAGGCTTGCTCTAAGACAGCATTGAATGATCTGTATTCCACCATAAGCAAACCAGAAAACGCTCACCCAGAGGCGGCGCTCCTAGTAGTCGGGAACTTTAATGCAGGGAAACCTAAATCAGTTTATCAAATTTCTATCAGCATGTTAAATGTGCAACCAGAGGGAAAATAACTCTGGAACACCTATACTCCACACAGAGATGCATACAAAGCTCTCCCTCACTCTCCATTTGGCAAATCTGACCATAATTTCATCCTCCTGATTCCAGCTTAGAAGCAAAAATTAAAGCAGGGAGCACCAGTGACTAGACCAATAAAAAAAGTGGTCAGAGGAAGCAGATGCTAAGCTACAGGACTATTTGCTAGCACAGACTGGAATATGTTCTGGGACTCCTCCAATGGCATTGAGGAGTATACCATATCTGTCATTGGCTTCATCAGTAAGTGCATTGACGACGTCATCCCCACAGTGACCGTACGCACATACCCCAACCAGAAGACATGGATTACAGGCAGCATCCGCACTGAGCTAAAAGGCTGGAGATGCCGCTTTCAAAGAGCGGAACTCTAACCCGGAAGCTTATAAGAAATCCCGCTATGCCCTCCGACGAACCATCAAACAGTCAAAGCGTTAATACAGGCCTAAGATCGAGTCGTACTACACCGGCTCTGACGCTCGTTGGATGTGGCAGGGCCTGCAAACCATTACAGACTATAAAGGGAAGCACAGCCGAGAGCTGCCAAGTGACATGAGCCTACCAGATGAGCTAAACTACTACTATGCTCGCTTCGAAGCAAATAACACTGAAACATGCATGAGAGCAGCAGCTGTACCAGAAGACTGTGTTGATCACGCTCTCCCCAGCCGATGTGAGTAACACCTTTAGACAGGTCAACATTCATAAGGCCGCAGGGCCAGACGGGTTACCAGGACGTGTACTGCGAGCATGCGCTGACCAACTGGCAAATGTCCTCACTGACATTTTCAACCTCTCCCTGTCCGAGTCTGTAATACCAACATGTTTCAAGCAGACCACCATGGTGCCTGTGCCTAAGAACACTAAGGTAACCTGTCTAAATTGCTACCGACCCGTAACACTCACGTCTGTAGCCATGAGGTGCTTTGAAAGGCTGGTCATGGCTCACGTCAACACCATCATTCCAGAAACCCTAGACCCACTCCAATTTGCATACTGCCCCAACAGATCCACAGAGGATGCAGTCTCTATTGCACTCCACATTGACCTTTCCCACCTGGACAAAAGGAACACCTATGTGAGAATGCTATTCATTGACTACAGCTCAGCATTCAACACCATAGTGCCCTAAAAGTTCATTCAATAAGCTAAGGACCCTGGGACTAAACATCTCCCTCTGCAACTGGATCCTGGACTTCCTGACGGGCCGACACCCAGGTGGTAAGGGTAGGTAACAACACATCCGCCACGCTGATCCTCAACGCAAGGGCACCTCAGGGTTGCGTGCCCAGTCCCCTCCTGTACTCGCTGTTCACTCATGACTGCACAGTCAGGCACGACTCCAACACCATAATTAAGTTTGCTGATGACACAACAGTGGTAGGCCTCATCACCGACAACAACGAGACAGCTTATAGGGAGGAGGTCAGAGACCTGGCCGTGTGATGCCAGGACAACAACCTCTCCCTCAACGTGATCAAGACAAAGGAGATGATTATGGACTACAGGAAAAAGAGGACCCGGCACGCCCCAATTCTCATCGACGGGGCTGCAGGGGAGCAGGTTGAGAGCTTCAAATTCCTTGGTGTCCACATCACCAACAAACTAACATGGTCCAAGCACACCTGACTGGTTGCATCACTGCCTGGTATGGCAACTGTTCGGCCTCCGACCGCAAGGCACTACAGAGGCTAGTGCGAACAGCCCAGTACATCACTGGGGCCAAGCTTCTTGCCATCCAGGACCTCTATACCAGACGATGTCAGAGGAAGGCCCTAAAAATGGTCAAAGACTCCATCTACCCTAGTCATAGACTGTTCTCTCTGGTACCACACGGCAAGTGGTACCGGAGAGTCAAGTCTAGGTCCAAGAGGCTTCTAAACAGCTTCTACCCCCAAGCCATAAGACTGCTGAACTGCTGATCAAATGGCTACCCAGACTATTTGCTACCCAGACTATTTGCTACCCAGACTATTTGCTACCCAGACTATTTGCTACCCAGACTATTTGCTACCCAGACTATTTGCATACCTCAACTAACCGGTGCCCCGCACATTGACTGTGTACCGGCACCCTCCTGTATATATTGTTATATTTTACTGCTGCTCTTTAATTTCTTGTTACTTTTATCTCTTATTCTTATCATTATTTTTTAAAACTGCACTGTTGGTTAGGGGCTCGTAAGTAAGCATTTCACAACTTCCTGGACAAAATGTTTCACTGGAATAGTGAAGGTGATAATTGACCATTCAGCTTCCCCATCTAATCGAAACACTTCAAGCAGACAACATAAGAAAATGAATAACAATGACAAATGGTTTGACAAATAAAGCAAAACCCTAAGAAAGGAATTGAGGAACCTATCCAACCAAAAATAAAAACACAGAGAACCAGAAAACGTCAGACCCCTCCTTTACTATGGTGTTACACTGAAACAGTTCAGAAATACACTAAGATCAATGCAAATCCAACACACTGACAACAAATTCCAATTGGCTCTACTAAAACTCTTTAACATCATCCTTAGCTCTGGCATCTTCCCCAACACCCCGCCCCCCCCCCCCCTCTCTTCAACATATAAATCAATAAATTGGCGAGGGCACTAGAACGGTTTGCAGCACCCGGCCTCACTCTTCTGGACTCACAAATAAAGTGTCTACTGTTTGCAGATGATCTGGTGCTTCTGTCCCCAACCAAGGAGGGCCTACAGCAGCACCTAGACCTGTCCCCAACCAAGGAGGGCCTACAGCAGCACCTAGACCTGTCCCCAACCAAGGAGGGCCTACAGCAGCACCTAGACCTGTCCCCAACCAAGCGTCACCTGAGTTGGTTGATTCACTGTTGTGGTCATCCTGTCTGGGTTGGCGCCCCCCCCTTGGGTTGTGCCGTGGCGGAGATCTTTGTGGGCTATACTCAGCCTTGTCTCAGGATGGTAAGTTGGTGGTTGAAGATATCCCTCTAGTGGTGTGGGGGCTGTGCTTTGGCAAAGTGGGTGGGGTTACATCCTTCCTGTTTGGCCCTGTCCGGGGGTGTCCTCGGATGGGGCCACAGTGTCTCCTGACCCCTCCTGTCTCAGCCTCCAGTATTTATGCTGCAGTAGTTTATGTGTCGGGGGGCTGGGGTCAGTTTGTTATATCTGGAGTACTTCTCCTGTCCTATTCGGTGTCCTGTGTGAATCTAAGTGTGCGTTCTCTAATTCTCTCCTTCTCTCTTTCTTTCTCTCTCTCGGAGGACCTGAGCCCTAGGACCATGCCCCAGGACTACCTGACATGATGACTCCTTGCTGTCCCCAGTCCACCTGGCCATGCTGCTGTTCCAGTTTCAACTGACCTGAGCCCTAGGACCATGCCCCAGGACTACCTGACATGATGACTCCTTGCTGTCCCCAGTCCACCTGGCCATGCTGCTGCTCCAGTTTCAACTTCCACCTGACTGTGCTGCTGCTCCAGTTTCAACGGTTCTGCCTTATTATTATTCGACCATGCTGGTCATTTATGAACATTTGAACATCTTGGCCATGTTCTGTTATAATCTCCACCCGGCACAGCCAGAAGATGACTGGCCACCCCACATAGCCTGGTTCCTCTCTAGGTTTCTTCCTAGGTATTGGCCTTTTCTAGGGAGTTTTTCCTAGCCACCGTGCTTCTACACCTGCGTTGCTTGCTGTTTGGGGTTTTAGGCTGGGTTTCTGTACAGCACTTTGAGATATCAGCTGATGTACGAAGGGCTATATAAATACATTTGATTTGATTTGATTTGATTTGAAGGCCTACAGCAGCACCTAGACCTGGGCCCTGACAGTGAATCTCAGTAAGACAAAAATAATGGTGTTCCAAAAAAGGTCCAGTAGCCAGGACAACAAATATAAATTCTATCTAGAAACTGTGGCCCTAGAGCACACAAAAAACCTCGGCCTAAATATCAACACCACAGGTAATTTTCACAAGTCTGTGAACAAATTGAGAGACAAGGCAAGAAGGGCTTTTTATGCCATCAAAAGGAACATAAAATTCGACATCCCAATTAGGATCTGGCTAAAAATACTTTATAGAATCCATTCCCCGCTATGGTTGTGTGTAACGGCGTTCTTCGTTTGTCGAAAGAGAGTCGGACCGAAATGCAGCGTGGTGGTTACTCATGTCTTTAATGAAGAAAAGTGACGATACATGAAATAACTATAATAAATACAAAACAACAAACGGAACGTGAAACCTAATTACAGCCTATCTGGTGAAACTACACAGAGACAGGAACAATCACCCACGAAATACACAGCGAAACTCAGGCTACCTAAATACGGTTCCCAATCAGAGGCATCGAGAAGCACCTGACCCTGATCGAGAACCGCCTCAGGCAGCCAAGCCTACACTCGACACACCCCTAATCAACCACAATCCCAATGCCTACAAAAAACCCCAATACGACAACACAATAACCCATGTCACACCCTGGCCTGAACAAATAATTAAAGAAAACACAAAATACTAAGACCAAGGCGTGACAGAACCCCCACCCCCTAAGGTGCGGACTCCCGGACGCACCTCAAAACCATAGGGAGGGTCCGGGTGGGCGTCTGTCCATGGTGGCGGCTCCGGCTCGGGACGTGGACCCCACTCCATAAATGTCATAATTCCTCCCCTTCGCGTCCTGGGATAATCCACCCTCACCCAGAACCCCACAGAACTGAGGAGCAGCTCGTGACTGAGGGGCATCTCGGGACTGAGGGACAGCTCGGGACTGAGGGGCAGCTCGGGACTGAGGGGCAGCTCGGGACTGAGGGGCAGCTCGGGACTGAGGCAGCTCGGGACTGAGGGGCAGCCCGGAACTGAGGGGCAGCCCGGAACTGAGGGGCAGCCCGGAACTGAGGGGAAGCCCAGTACTGAGAGGAAGCCCAGTACTGAGATGAAGCTCAGGTAGGTAGTAGGCTCCGGTAGATCCTGGCTGGCTGGCGGATCTGGAAGATTCAGGTTGACTAGCAGATCTGGAAGATTCTGGTTGACTGGCGGATCTAGCTGCTCTATGCAGACTGACAGCTCTGACTGCTCCATGCAGGATGACAGCTCCTTGCAGACTGGCAGCTCTTTGCAGACTGACAGCTCTGACTGCTCCATGCAGGCTGACAGCTCCTTGCAGACTGACAGCTCCTTGCAGACTGACAGCTCCCTGCAGACTGACAGCTCCCTGATTATTGACTTCCGGCGCCGACAGAGATGGCCGCCTCGCTTCGCGTTCCTAGGAAACTATGCAGTTTTTTGTTTTTTTACGTGTTATTTCTTACACTAGTACCCCAGGTCATCTTAGGTTTCATCACATACAGCCGAGAAGAACTACTGAATATAAGATCAGCGTCGACTCACCATCAGTACGACCAAGAATATGTTTTTCGCGATGCGGATCCTGTGTTCTGCCTTACAACCAGTGCCACGGGATGGTTCCCATGCAGCGACCCAAAAAAACGACTCAGAAAAAGAGGGAAACGAAGCGGTCTTCTGGTCAGACTCCGGAGACGGGCACATCGTGCACCACTCCCTAGCATTCTTCTTGCCAATGTCCAGTCTCTTGACAACAAGGTTGATGAAATCCGAGCAAGGGTAGCATTCCAGAGGGACATCAGAGACTGTAACGTTCTCTGCTTCACGGAAACATGGCTAACTGGAGAGACGCAATCCGAAGCGGTGCAGCCAGCGGGTTTCTCCACGCATCGCGCCGACAGAAAACGAACATCTTTCTGGTAAGAAGAGGGGCGGGGGCATATGCCTTATGGCCAACGTGACATGGTGTGATGAAAGAAACATACAGGAACTCAAATCCTTCTGTTCACCTGATTTAGAATTCCTCACAATCAAATGTAGACCGCATTATCTACCAAGAGAATTCTCTTCGATTATAATCACAGCCGTATATATCCCCCCCCAAGCAGACACATCGATGGCTCTGAACAAACTTTATTTAACTCTCTGCAAACTGGAAACGATTTATCCGGAGGCTGCATTCATTGTAGCTGGGGATTTTAACAAGGCTAATCTGAAAACAAGACTCCCTAAATTTTATCAGCATATCGATTGCGCAACCAGGGGTTGAAAGACCCTGGATCACTGTTACTCTAACTTCCGCGACGCATATAAGGCCCTGCCCCGCCCCCCTTTCGGAAAAGCTGACCACGACTCCATTTTGTTGATCCCTGCCTACAGACAGAAACTAAAACAAGAAGCTCCCACGCTGAGGTCTGTCCAACGCTGGTCCGACCAAGCTGACTCCACACTCCAAGACTGCTTCCATCACGCGGACTGGGAGATGTTTCGTATTGCGTCAGACAACAACATTGACGAATACGCTGATTCGGTGTGCGAGTTCATTAGAACGTGCGTTGAAGATGTCGTTCCCATAGCAACGATTAAAACATTCCCTAACCAGAAACCGTGGATTGATGGCAGCATTCGTGTGGAACTGAAGGCGCGAACCACTGCTTTTAATCAGGGCAAGGTGTCTGGTAACATGACTGAATACAAACAGTGCAGCTATTCCCTCCGCAAGGCTATCAAACAAGCTAAGCGCCAGTACAGAGACAAAGTAGAATCTCAATTCAACGGCTCAGACACAAGAGGCATGTGGCAGGGTCTACAGTCAATCACGGACTACAGGAAGAAACCCAGCCCAGTCACGGACCAGGATGTCTTGCTCCCAGGCAGACTAAATAACTTTTTTGCCCGCTTTGAGGACAATACAGTGCCACTGACACGGCCTGCAACGAAAACATGCGGTCTCTCCTTCACTGCAGCCGAAGTGAGTAAGACATTTAAACGTGTTAACCCTCGCAAGGCTGCAGGCCCAGACGGCATCCCCAGCCGCGCCCTCAGAGCATGCGCAGACCAGCTGGCCGGTGTGTTTACGGACATATTCAACCAATCCCTATACCAGTCTGCTGTTCCCACATGCTTCAAGAGGGCCACCATTGTTCCTGTTCCCAAGAAAGCTAAGGTAACTGAGCTAAACGACTACCGCCCCGTAGCACTCACATCCGTCATCATGAAGTGCTTTGAGAGACTAGTCAAGGACCATATCACCTCCACCCTACCTGACACCCTTGACCCACTCCAATTTGCTTACCGCCCAAATAGGTCCACAGACGATGCAATCTCAACCACACTGCACACTGCCCTAACCCATCTGGACAAGAGGAATACCTATGTGAGAATGCTGTTCATCGACTACAGCTCGGCATTCAACACCATAGTACCCTCCAAGCTCGTCATCAAGCTCGAGACCCTGGGTCTCGACCCTACCCTGTGCAACTGGGTACTGGACTTCCTGACGGGCCGCCCCCAGGTGGTGAGGGTAGGCAACAACATCTCCTCCCCGCTGATCCTCAACACTGGGGCCCCACAAGGGTGTGTTCTGAGCCCTCTCCTGTACTCCCTGTTCACCCACGACTGCGTGGCCACGCACGCCTCCAACTCAATCATCAAGTTTGCGGACGACACAACAGTGGTAGGCTTGATTACCAACAACGACGAGACGGCCTACAGGGAGGAGGTGAGGGCCCTCGGAGTGTGGTGTCAGGAAAATAACCTCACACTCAACGTCAACAAAACTAAGGAGATGATTGTGGACTTCAGGAAACAGCAGAGGGAACACCCCCCCATCCACATCGATGGAACAGTAGTGGAGAGGGTAGCAAGTTTTAAGTTCCTCGGCATACACATCACAGACAAACTGAATTGGTCCACTCACACAGACAGCATCGTGAGGAAGGCGCAGCAGCGCCTCTTCAACCTCAGGAGGCTGAAGAAATTCGGCTTGTCAGCAAAAGCACTCACAAACTTCTACAGATGCACAATCGAGAGCATCCTGGCGGGCTGTATCACCGCCGGGTATGGCAACTGCACCGCCCTCAACCGTAAGGCTCTCCAGAGGGTAGTGAGGTCTGCACAACGCATCACCGGGGGCAAACTACCTGCCCTCCAGGACACCTACACCACCCGATGCTACAGGAAGGCCATAAAGATCATCAAGGACATCAACCACCCGAGCCACTGCCTGTTCACCCCGCTGTCATCCAGAAGGCGAGGTCAGTACAGGTGCATCAAAGCTGGGACCGAGAGACTGAAAAACAGCTTCTATCTCAAGGCCATCAGACTGTTAAACAGCCACCACTAACATTGAGTGGCTACTGCCAACACACTGTCAATGACACTGACTCTACTCCAGCCACTTTAATCATGGGAATTGATGGGAAATGATGTAAATATATCACTAGCCACTTTAAACAATGCTACCTTATATAATGTTACTTACCCTACATTATTCATCTCATATGCATACGTAGATACTGTACTCTATATCATCGACTGCATCCTTATGTAATACATGTATCACTAGCCACTTTAACTATGCCACTTGGTTTACATACTCATCTCATATGTATATACTGTACTCGATATCATCTACTGTATCTTGCCTATGCTGCTCTGTACCATCACTCATTCATATATCCTTATGTACATATTCTTTATCCCCTTACACTGTGTATAAGACAGTAGTTTTTTGGGGAATTGTTAGTTAGATTACTTGTTCGTTATTACTGCATTGTCGGAACTAGAAGCACAAGCATTTCGCTACACTCGCATTAACATCTGCTAACCATGTGTATGTGACAAATACATTTGATTTGATTTGATTTGATTTGAGACTGACAGCTCTGACTGCTCCATGCAGGCTGACAGCTCCTTGCAGACTGACAGCTCCTTGCAGACTGGCAGCTCCTTGCAGACTGGCAGCTCCTTGCAGACTGGCAGCTCTGGCTGCTTCATGCAGACTGACAGCTCTGACTGCTCCATGCAGGCTGACAGCACCCTGCAGACTGGCAGCTCCTTGCAGACTGGCAGCTCTTTGCAGACTGACAGCTCTGGCTGCTTCAAACAGGCAGGAGGCTCCGGCAGCGCAGGAGAGGAGGAAAACGCTGGCTGCGCTGAACAGGCGGGAGACTCCGACAGCGCAGGAGAGGAGGAAAACGCTGGCTGCGCTGAACAGGCGGGAGACTCCGACAGCGCAGAAGAGGAGGAAAACGCTGGCTGCGCTGAACAGGCGGGAGACTCCGACAGCGCAGGAGGGAAGGAAGGCTCTGGCTGTGCTGAACAGGTGGGAGACTCCGACAGAGCAGGAGAGGCGAGGCGCACTGTAGGCCTGATGCGTGGTGCGGGCACTGGTGATACTGGAGCGAGGACACGCATAGGAAGCCTGGTGCGGGGAGCTGCTACCGGAGGACTGGTGTGTGGAGGAGGCTCTGGATAGACCAGACCGTGCAGGCGCACTGGAGCTCTTGAGCACCGAGCCTGCCCAAGCTTACCTGGCTCGATGCCCACTCTAGCCCGGCCAATACGAAGGGCTGGTATGAACCGTACCAGGCTATGCACCCGCACTGGAAACACCTTGCGCTCCATAGCATAACACGGTGTCTGCCCGGTCTCTCTAGCCCACCGGAAAGCACAGGGAGTTTGCGCAGGTCTCCTACCTGGCATAGCCATACTCCCTGTAAGCCCCCCCCAAAAAAATTTTGGGGTTGCTTCTCGGGCTTCCTTGCCAGGAACACAAACAACATTGTAAAATACCACCACAATATTTACCTGTTTGTCTTCCTCTAATATTCCTACTACAAATATTTGCACATTGCTAAAACAACTGCACATAGCTGATAATATAACACTTGCAATGTCTTTATCTTTTTGAAACCTTTTTAAGTGCAATATTCACTGTTTCATTCAAATCGTTTTTTGTTGTTGTTGTTTTGTGTCTTCTCACTTTGAGTTATTGTTCATTTTACTTGTTGTTTAGGCACATTTCCCAATAAAGCCCCTTTGAGTTGAATTGAGAGAGAGAGACCAGAGAAAGGGAGAAACAGAGAGAGAGAAAGAGAGAGAAATAGAGCGAGAGAGAGAGAGAGAGAGAGACGTTCTGTCATTGCAGTCATTAAATCAATGTTGTTTCTGTCTGATCTAATTGTAGATAATGATAACATGGTAAAGCTCTCTGTGCTTCCTTTAAACCAGAGACGGACTCCTTCCTCAATAACAGACAGCCTTATCTTAATTAGAGAGAGGGAGGGAGAGAATGTGTATGAGAGAGAGAGAGAGAGAGAGAGAGAGAGAGAGAGAGAGAGAGAGAGAGAGTGGGGAGGGAGAGAATGTGTATGAGAGAGAGAGAGAGAGAGAGAGAGAGAGAGAGAGAGAGAGAGAGAGAGAGAGAGAGAGAGAGAGAGAGAGAGAGAGGGGAGGGGAGGGAGAGAATGTGTATGAGAGAGAGAGAGAGAGAGAGAGAGAGAGAGAGGAGAGAGAGAGAGAGTGGGGAGGGAGAGAAGTGTATGAGAGAGAGAGAGAGGAGAGAGAGAGAGAGAGAGAGAGAGAGTGGGGAGGGAGAGAATGTGTATGAGAGAGAGAGAGAGAGAGAGAGAGAGAGAGAGAGAGAGAGAGAGAGAGAGAGAGAGAGAGAGAGAGAGAGAGAGAGAGAGAGAGAGAGAGAGAGAAAAGAGAGAGAGAGAGAGTGGGGAAGGAGAGAATGTGTATGAGAGATATATATATATATAGAGAGAGAGAGCAAGAGAGAGGGGAGGGAGAATGCGTATGAGAGAGAGAGAGAGAGAGAAAGAGAGAGTGAGGAGGGAGAGAATGTGTATGAGAGAGAGAGGAAGTAATTCCCAAACCTTCCATAACAAAGCCATCACCTACAGAGAGATGAACCTGGAGAAGAGTCCCCTAAGTAAGCTGGTCCTGGGGCTCTGTTCACAAACACACCCCACAGAGCCCCAGGACAGCAGCACAATTAGACCCAACTAAATCATGAGAAAACAAAAATATTTCTTGACACATTGGAAAGAATTAACAAAAAAACAGAGCAAACTAGAATGGCAGAATACCTGACCACTGTGACTGACCCAAACTTAAGGAAGGCTTTGACTATGTACAGACTCAGTGAGCATAGCCTTGCTATTGAGAAAGAACACCGTAGGCAGACATGGCTCTCAAGAGAAGACAGGTTATGTGCTCACTGCCCACAAAATGAGTTGGAAACTGAGCTGCACTTCCTATCCTCCTGCCCAATGTATGACCATATTAGAGAGACATATTTCCCTCAGATTACACAGATACACAAAGAATTCGAAAACAAACCCAGTTTTGATAATTTTGACTCCCATTTCTATTGGGTGAAATTCCACAGTGTGCATCACAGCAGCAAGATGTGTGACCTGTTGCTACAAGAAAAGGGCAACCAGTGAAGAACTAAAACCATTGTAAATACAACCCATATTTATGCTAATTTATTTTATCTTGTGTCGTTTAACCATCGTTGCAACACTGTTTTTATACGTAATATGACCTTTGTAATGTCTTTATTGTTTTGAAACTTCTGAATGTGTAATGTTTACTGTTCATTTTTATTGTTTATTTCACTTTTGTATATTATCCACCTCACCTGCTTTGGCAATGTTAACACATGTTTCCCATGCTAATAAAGCCCTTGAATTGAAGAGAGAGAGAGAGAGAGAGAGAGAGAGAGAGAGAGAGAGAGAGAGAGAGAGAGAGAGAGAGAGAGAGAGAAAGAGAGAGAGGGGTAGAGAGAGAGAGAGAGGGTAGAGAGAGAGAGAGAGAGAGAGAGAGAGAGAGAGAGAGAGAGACAGACAGACAGAGAGAGAGAGAGAGAGAGAGAGGGTGTGTGTGAGAGAGAAATTCTACCTAAAAGGAAGCGATTCCCAAACCTTCCATAACAAAGCCATCACCTACAGAGAGATGAACCTGGAGAAGAGTCCCCTAAGCAAGCTGGTCCTGGGGCTCTGTTCACAAACACAAACACACCCCATAGAGCCCCAGGACAGCAACATAATTAGACCCAACTAAATCATGAGAAAACAAAAATATATCTACTTGACACACTGGAAAGAATACCTGACCACTGTGACTGACCCAAACTTGAGGAAACTTCCTATCCTCCTGCCAAATATATAACCATATTAGAGACACATATTTTTCTCAGATTACACAGATCCACAAAGAATTTGAAAACAAATCCAATTTTGATAAACTCTATCTACTGGTAAACTACTGATAAACTCTATCTACTCATATCTACTGGGTGAAATTCCACAGTGTGCATCACAGCAGCAAGTGACCTGTTGCCACAAGAAAAGGGCAACCAGTGAAGAACGAACACCATTGTAAATACAACCCATATTTATGCTTATTTATTTTCCTTTTTGTACTTTAACTATTTGCACATCGTTACTGTACATAGACATCATATTACATTTCACATTTCTTTATTCTTTTGGAACTTTTGTGGGTGTGAAGTTAACTGTTCATTTTTTAAATGGTTTTGGAACTTTTGTTTATTATCTATTTCACTTGCTTTGGCACTGTTAGCATATGTTTCCCATGCAAAAAAAAAACTTAAGTTTACAAATAGACAGAGAGGACGGGGGCAGGGAGAGAGAGGAGGGGGAGAAAGAGAGAGAGGAGAGGGGCAGGGCATGGGAGGAAGGGAGGGAGAGAGAGAGGAGAGAGAGGAGGGGGCAGGGGGCCAGGAGAGAGGGAGGGGGAGGAAAGAGGAGAGAGGAGAGGCGGCAGGGCAGGGAGGAAGGGAGGGAAGAGGAGAGAGGAGGGGGGCAGGGAGAGAGAGAGGAGGGGGAGATAAGAGAGACGAGAGGATGAGGGCAGCGGCAGGGGAGGGGAAGGGAGGGAGAGAGAGAGGAG
>NW_022261981.1:3458928-3575137 GCF_002021735.2 Oncorhynchus kisutch | reverse complement strand
AGAGAGAGAGAGAGAAGAGGGGGCAGGAAACGAGAGAGAGAGAGAGGGGTCCGGGAGAGAGGAGAGAGAGAAGAGGGGCCAGGGAGAGCGAGAGAGAGAGACTGGGGAGGGAGAGAGAGGAAGAGAGCAGAGCGAGAATGGCGAAGAAGGGGCACGGGAGGAGAGAGAGGAGGGGGCAAGGGAGAGAGAGAGAGGGGCCAGGGAGAGAGAGGAGGGGGCAGGGAGAGAGAGAGAGAGAGAGGGGCAGGGAGAGAGAGGAGGGGCAGGGAGAGAGAGAGAGATAGGTGATGTGGTGGTGATATAATCATATGTAGGATATCATCTAGTTGACTGTATCTTCCATGGCTCCAAGTCCACCAGTGATCAGCTGATGAAACAAAACCGCTCCCAGGGCTACCAAGCACACACATAACACACACACACACACACACACTGTGTTTCAAGGTTACGTAACGGTCAACCTCTGACCAGGCCAGTTAATGAGTCGACTGCCTCTGGCAGTTTTTGTTGTGTGTGTCAATCTAATGTTCTTGGTCACATGATTCCTATTCAACAGATGAAGACTAAACAGTGAAACATATAAACAGGAAGTACCAGGTAATAACATGGCTATATACAGGAAGTACCAGGTAATAACATGGCTATATACAGGAAGTACCAGGTAATAACATGGCTATATACAGGAGTACCAGGTAATAACATGGCTATACACAGGAAGTACCAGGTAATAACATGGCTATATACAGGAAGTACCAGGTTTAATACATGGCTATATACAGGAAGCTACCAGGTAATAACATGGCTATATACAGGAAGTACCAGGTAATAACATGGCTATATACAGGAAGTACCAGGTAATAACATGGCTATACACAGGAAGTAACCAGGTAATAACATGGCTATATACAGGAAGTACCAGGTAATAACATGGCTATATACAGGAAGTACCAGGTAATAACATGGCTATACACAGGAAGTACCAGGTAATAACATGGCTATATACAGGACGTACCAGGTAATAACATGGCTATATACAGGAAGTACCAGGTATAACATGGCTAATTACAGGAAGTACCAGGTAATAACATGGCTATATACAGGAAGTACCAGGTAATAACATGGCTATACACAGGAAGTAACCAGGTAATAACATGGCTATACACAGGAAAGTACCAGGTAATAACATGGCTATATACAGGAAGTACCAGGTAATAACATGGCTATATACAGGAAGTACCAGGTAATAACATGGCTATATACAGGAAGTACCAGGTAATAACATGGCTATACACCAGGAAGTACCAGGTCATAACATGGCTATACACAGGAAGTACCAGGTAATAACATGGCTATATACAGGACGTACCAGGTAATAACATGGCTATATACAGGAAGTACCAGGTAATAACATGGCTATATACAGGAAGTACCAGGTAATAACATGGCTATATACAGGAAGTACCAGGTAATAACATGGCTATACACAGGAAGTAACCAGGTAATAACATAGCTATATACAGGAAGTACCAGGTAATAACATGGCTATATACAGGAAGTACCAGGTAATAACATGGCTATATACAGGAAGTACCAGGTAATAACATGGCTATATACAGGAAGTACCAGGTAATAACATGGCTATACACAGGAATACCAGGTCATAACATGGCTATACACAGGAAGTACCAGGTAATAACATGGCTATATACAGGAAGTACCAGGTAATAACATGGCTATATACAGGAAGTACCAGTACTGAGTCGATGTGCAGGGGTATGAGGTAATTGAGGTTGCTATGTACATATAGGTAGGGGTAAAGTGACTAGGCAACAGGATAGATAATAGACAGTAACAGCAGTATACTGTAGGTAGGGTAAAGGATAGATAATAGACAGTAACAGCAGTATAATGTAGGTAGGGGTAAAGTGACTAACAGGATAGATAATCCGGTCATTTGAATAGATGGTTGGTTCCAGACTTGGTGCACTGGTACCGCAGGCCATGCGGTAGCAGAGAGAACAGTCTGTAACTCGGGTGGCTGGAGGCCATGCGGTAGCAGAGAGAACAGTCTGTAGCTCGGGTGGCTGGAGGCCATGCGGTAGCAGAGAGAACAGTCTGTAACTCGGGTGGCTGGAGGCCATGCGGTAGCAGAGAGAACAGTCTGTAACTCGGGTGGCTGGAGGCCATGCGGTAGCAGAGAGAAACAGTCTGTAACTCGGTGTGGCTGGAGGCCATGCGGTAGCAGAGAGAACAGTCTGTAGCTCGGGTGGCTGGAGGCCATGCGGTAGCAGAGAGAACAGTCTGTAACTCGGGTGGCTGGAGGCCATGCGGTAGCAGAGAGAACAGTCTGTAACTCGGGTGGCTGGGAGGCCATGCGGTAGCAGAGAGAACAGTCTGTAACTCGGGTGGCTGGAGGCCATGCGGTAGCAGAGAGAACAGTCTGTAGCTCGGGTGGCTGGAGGCCATGCGGTAGCGGAGAGAACAGTCTGTAACTCGGGTGGCTGGAGGCCATGCGGTAGCGGAGAGAACAGTCTGTAACTCGGGTGGCTGGAGGCCATGCGGTAGCAGAGAGAACAGTCTGTAACTCGGGTGGCTGGAGGCCATGCGGTAGCAGAGAGAACAGTCTGTAACTCGGGTGGCTGGAGGCCATGCGGTAGCAGAGAGAACAGTCTGTAACTCGGGTGGCTGGAGGCCATGTGGTAGCAGAGAGAACAGTCTGTAACTCGGGTGGCTGGAGGCCATGTGGTAGCAGAGAGAACAGTCTGTAACTCGGGTGGCTGGAGGCCATGTGGTAGCAGAGAGAACAGTCTGTAACTCGGGTGGCTGGAGGCCATGCGGTAGCGGAGAGAACAGTCTGTAACTCGGGTGGCTGGAGGCCATGCGGTAGCGGAGAGAACAGTCTGTAACTCGGGTGGCTGGAGGCCATGCGGTAGCAGAGAGAACAGTCTGTAACTCGGGTGGCTGGAGGCCATGCGGTAGCAGAGAGAACAGTCTGTAACTCGGGTGGCTGGAGGCCATGCGGTAGCAGAGAGAACAGTCTGTAACTCGGGTGGCTGGAGGCCATGTGGTAGCAGAGAGAACAGTCTGTAACTCGGGTGGCTGGAGGCCATGTGGTAGCAGAGAGAACAGTCTGTAACTCGGGTGGCTGGAGGCCATGTGGTAGCAGAGAGAACAGTCTGTAACTCGGGTGGCTGGAGTGTTTGAACATGTTTTGGGCCTTCCACTGATTCCGCCTGGTATAGAGGTCCTGGATGTGTGCATGTGAGTGTGTGAGAGAGTGTGTGTCTTTCTGTTTGTGTGTGTGTGTGTGTGTGTGTGTGTGTGTGTGTGTGTGTGTGTGTGTGTTGAATAACAGGATACCTGATCTAAGGTGCGCTTGCCTGTGTCTGGTGATGGACACACAATGGCCCCGTGTCCTGACACTGCTACGCCCAGCGACCCCTGTATGACAGCAGAGACCTCCGTGACCTGACACTGCTACGCCCAGCGACCCCTGTATGATAGCAGAGACCTCCGGGTCCTGACACTGCTACACTGCTACGCCCAGCGACCCCTGTATGACAGCAGAGACCTCCGTGTCCTGACACTGCTACGCCCAGCGACCCTTGTATGACAGCAGAGACCTCCGTGTCCTGACACTGTTACACCCAGCGATCCCTGTGTGACAGCAGAGACCTCCATGTCCTGACTCTGCTACACTGCTACGCCCAGCGACCCCTGTATGACAGCAGAGACCTCCGTGTCCTGACACTGCTATGCCCAGTGACCCCTGTATGACATGAGAGACCTCCGTGTCCTGACACTGTTACACTGCTACGCCCAGTGACCCCTGTATGACAGCAGAGACCTCCGTGTCCTGACACTGTTACACTGCTATGCCCAGCGACCCCTGTATGACAGCAGAGACCTCCGTGTCCTGACACTGTTACGCCCAGCGACCCTTGTATGACAGCAGAGACCTCCGTGTCCTGACACTGTTACACCCAGCGATCCCTGTGTGACAGCAGAGACCTCCATGTCCTGACTCTGCTACACTGCTACGCCCAGCGACCCCTGTATGACAGCAGAGACCTCCGTGTCCTGACACTGCTATGCCCAGTGACCCCTGTATGACATGAGAGACCTCCGTGTCCTGACACTGTTACACTGCTACGCCCAGTGACCCCTGTATGACAGCAGAGACCTCCGTGTCCTGACACTGTTACACTGCTATGCCCAGCGACCCCTGTATGACAGCAGAGACCTCCGTGTCCTGACACTGTTACGCCCAGCGACCCCTGTATGACAGCAGAGACCTCCGTGTCCTGACTCTGCTACGCCCAGCGACCCCTGTATGACAGCAGAGACTTCCGTGTCCTGACACTGCTACGCCCAGCAACCTCTGTGTGACAGCAGAGACCTCCGTGTCCTGACACTGCTACGCCCAGCGACCCCTGTGTGACAGCAGAGACCTCCGTGTCCTGACTCTGTTAAGGCCGGCGACCCCTGTATGACAGCAGAGACCTCCATGTCCTGACACTGTTACACTGCTACGCCCAGCGACCCCTGTATGACAGCAGAGACCTGGCGACCAGAGAGGGGTCAGGTTACAGTATACAGATAGATTTCAATCATTCTAGAATACAGGATCCCTCCACACCACACACACACACACACACACACACTTCATCCCCACCCCCTTCCCTGACGCCCCAACTACTACTCAACTTCGGTATGACAGTGTCGCTATACTATACACGCTGTCTCCCTGGCAACGGAGTATCCAACCTGTATATGAGAGGACTTTCACAATGCAAATATCAACACACTTTTTTACATCTGCATCAGGGCTATAACCAAATGTTCTGATATTTAGATGGTGTGTGTGTGTGTGTGTGTGTGTGTGTGTGTGTGTGTGTGTGTGTGTGTGTGTGTGTGTGTGTGTGTGTGTGTGTGTAAAATAATGAACAATTAAAAAAAACGCATTTTCTTGATAACAATAAAAACTTTTTTCAGCGTTTCAGTGTTTCAGCGTTTCTAGCGCTATTCACTACGTAAAGACATCTCAACGCGTTGTAATTTAGATAGATTTAGTTCATTATGGCTGTTTACTTTTAGATAAAACTGTCAAATTAAACATATTCACCTGATATTCACCTGATGTAACGAATGTGCACCGAGAGTCGGGGAAGTAAGTACAGGGAGTGAATATTTAACCAATAAACAGAACATAATACATAACAAGAAACTGAAACAGAAACACTAACAGCAGACAGACAGGAAACAGAAACACTAACAGCAGACAGACAGGAAACTGAAACAGAAACAGCAGACAGACAGGAAACTGAAACACTAACAGCAGACAGACAGGAAACTGAAACACTAACAGCAGACAGACAGGAAACTGAAACACTAACAGCAGACAGACAGGAAACTGAAACAGAAACACTAACAGCAGACAGACAGGAAACTGAAACACTAACAGCAGACAGACAGGAAACTGAAACACTAACAGCAGACAGACAGGAAACTGAAACAGAAACAATAATGCCTGGGAAGGAAACGAAGGGAGGGACATAAACAGGGCAGGTAATCAAGGAGGTGATGGAGTCCAGCTGATGCTCGTGACGATGGTGACAGCTGTGTGCAATAATCAGCAGCCTGGTGACCTAGAGGCCGGACAGGGAGCACACGTGACAGATTAAAACACACTGCTTTGCAATGAAGGTCTACAGTAGTCTCAACAGCACCCTCTAGGGGAGCACCATGGTGTAGCCGGAGGACAGCTAGCTTCCATCCTCCTCTGGCTACACTGACTTTAATACAAACCGTTCGAGGCTCGTGCTCCTCACTCCCTTCCACTTGGTAATTATGACGATTTCCGGGGGGACCTCCTCCGGAATATTCAAAGCTTTTGCAGTATGAACTGACATGTTGTCCATCCAATCAAGGATCAGGGAATGAACCAGGCACTATCTGTGATTTAGAAGCTTGGTGAGTTGGTGACATTGTTGGATAGATTAAGATAGTTGAGCATATTATTCAAGTCAAATTAGTTTCTTCAAACTACAGGAGGGAGGTTATATAATGTTTTCTTGTTTTTAAAACGTTATTTTTGTGTTGATTTAGTGACATTTATTTAAATTCACCCTGATAACTTGAGTAGAGTGCAGTTTTCTCCATCAAAATGACTAGCTAAAGCTAACAACAATATAGTGATTCTTTTTTTTGGGGGGGGGGGACTCCTTATCATTGCCCATATCAGATTCAAGCTTTTGGGAAAAAGTCGCATTGATCATGTAAATGGACCAAGGTTCAAGCTGATTCAAACAGCACAACACAACGAGAAGGTCAGAAGAAACAGGGATTCTGCATTTTTGGGGGCATGTAGTAAGAAGTTGGCTTTTAAGGGGGAACATTGCAATAAACAGTGGATCGTTGTGGGACGAAGCAAGGGATCACAATGTGAGGGAAAGTTCCACTACCAAGGGTAACTACAAGCAGTATGCAGAGAAATTGCACGTTACGATGCGTTACCTGCTGAGCAAATGGACGCCTCTATTGTCTTCTCTGAGATGTTCAAAATCAATTCAGAAGGATGTTATAGCTTCCATCACACCATCCATTAAGTTAGATTAACAGAGAGGTTGATTATCTTATCAGAGAGGTTGATTAGATTATCAGAGAGGTTGATTAGATTATCAGAGAGATTGATTAGATTATCAGAGAGGTTGATTAGATTATCAGAGAGGTTGATCAGATTATCAGAGAGGTTGATTAGATTATCAGACAGGTTGATTAGATTATCAGAGAGGTTGATAAATTTATCAGAGAGGTTGATTAGATTATCAGAGAGGTTGATTAGATTATCAGAGAGGTTGATTAGCTTATCAGAGAGGTTGATAAATTTATCAGAGAGGTTGATTAGATTATCAGAGAGGTTGATTAGATTATCAGAGAGGTTGATTAGATTATCAGAGAGGTTGATCAGATTATCAGAGAGGTTGATTAGTTTATCAGAGAGGTTGATTAGCTTATCAGAGAGGTTGATAAATTTATCAGAGAGGTTGATTAGATTATCAGAGAGGTTGATTAGATTATCAGAGAGGTTGATCAGATTATCAGAGAGGTTGATTAGATTATCAGAGAGGTTGATCAGATTATCAGAGAGGTTGATCAGATTATCAGAGAGGTTGATTAGATTATCAGAGAGGTTGATTAGATTATCAGAGAGGTTGATTAGATTATCAGAGAGGTTGACTAGATTATCAGAGAGGTTGATTAGATTATCAGAGAGGTTGATTAGCTTATCAGAGATGTTGATGCAGACCCCTTTTTTCACATTGGACAAATGGATGAACACCACAGACATCAGCTGTCGCTCGCAGTTGTTGGTTATCGTCAGGTATGTCGATGATCAGGGCTTTATTCCGGAGCGTTTCTTGGGATACTTTGATGTGTCAATTGGGCGAGATGCGCAGTCTGTATGTGATTTCTGAGATGTCGGAGTTTAAAACATGTTGCCCAAACCTACGATGGCACTGCTGTAATTGAAGGTATCTTCTATTTTGTATTTAGTCCCCTCCTGTTCCCTGATTAAGAGGGGATGACCACTCCACTACCAATGTCAACTCTCTCCTGATATGAACTGAAGCTACGTCTCATGTGCCCTCTCATCCACTGGCACATTGAATGTTTCCTCTCCAAGCACTGTGAGAAGCCCTGTCAATGTTTACGCTATTCTCCAACCCCATCCATCCATGACGAGCCTGACCTGTCATCAGTGGTAGAGTTGAGCTATTCTCCAACCCCATCCATCCATGACGAGCCTGACCTGTCCTCAGTGGTAGAGTTGAGCTATTCTCCAACCCCATCCATGACGAGCCTGACCTGTCCTCAGTGGTAGATTTGAGCTATTCTCCAACACCATCCATCCATGACGAGCCTGTCCAGCACTGAAGTCATGTCATTCCAATTCCTCATAATATCCTACTATAAATGTCTTTGATAAATGTTTCAGGTTAAAATAGTTCGTCTTTAACGATTTTGAAACCCACTTTGAGGTCTCCGTGCGGTCCACACCCTCAAATCAAGAGACTGTGACTCTTACCCTGAATCATTACCCTGAGTAGTGACATATCGTAACGCTGCACCCCTCTGATGACTTTGGTCTGAGTAAAGCGTTATTTTCCATGAAATTCAGAGTTCATTGCATTGTTACAAGGAACTTCCTTATAGCCTTGTTACTGAATAGGCCAGACATGGTGCCGGACTAACTGTCAGAGTGTTTTAATGTTCTGAGTCAAGGGTCTATCTATCCGTACCTTGGTTCCTCTTCGCTGTCTCCTTGTGACTCAGTCTTGTGTTGTCGTGTTGCTTCAGTCTAGCGATGTCGTGTTGCTTCAATCTTGCGATGTCGTGTTGCTTCAGTCTTGCGATGTCGTGTTGCTTCAGTCTTGGGTTGTCGTGTTGCTTCAGTCTTGTGTTGTCGTGTTGCTTCAGTCTTGGGTTGTCGTGTTGCTTCAGTCTTGTGTTGTCAAATCAAATGTTATTTATCACATGTGTCGAATACAACAGGTGTTTCACCTTACAGTGAAATGCTGAATACAACAGGTGTTTCACCTTACAGTGAAATGCTGAATACAACAGGTGTTTCACCTTACAGTGAAATGCTGAATACAACAGGTGTTTCACCTTACAGTGAAATGCTGAATACAACAGGTGTTTCACCTTACAGTGAAATGCTGAATACAACAGGTGTTTCACCTTACAGTGAAATGTTTACTAACAAGCCCTTAACCAATAATGCCGTTTAAAGAAAATACAACAAAAAAAGCCAGAGATAAGAATAACAAATAATTAAAGAGCAGCAGCAGTACAATAGCGGGGCTTTATACAGGCGGTGCCAGTACAGAGTCAATGTGGAGGCTATACACAGGGGGTGCCAGTACAGAGTCAATGTGGAGGCTTTATACAGGCGGTGCCAGTACAGAGTCAATGTGGAGGCTATACACAGGGGGTGCCAGTACAGAGTCAATGTGGAGGCTATATACAGGGGGTACCAGTACAGAGTCAATGTGGAGGCTTTATACAGGCGGTGCCAGTACAGAGTCAATGTGGAGGCTATATACAGGGGGTACCAGTACAGAGTCAATGTGGAGGCTATATACAGGGTGTACCGGTACAGAGTCAATGTGGAGGCTATATACAGGGGGTACCGGTACAGAGTCAATGTGGAGGCTTTATACAGGGTGTTACGGTACAGAGTCAATGTGGAGGCTATATACAGGGGGTACCGGTACAGAGTCAATGTGGAGGCTTTATACAGGGTGTTACGGTACAGAGTCAATGTGGAGGCTATATACAGGGGGTACCGGTACAGAGTCAATGTGGAGGCTATATACAGGGTGTTACGGTACAGAGTCAATGTGGAGGCTATATACAGGGGGTACCAGTACAGAGTCAATGTGGAGGCTATATACAGGGGGTACCAGTACAGAGTCAATGTGGAGGCTTTATACAGGGGGTACCGGTACAGAGTCAATGTGGAGGCTTTATACAGGCGGTACCAGTACAGAGTCAATGTGGAGGCTTTATACAGGCGGTACCAGTACAGAGTCAATGTGGAGGCTATATACAGGAGGTACCGGTACAGAGTCAATGTGGAGGCTTTATACAGGGGGTACCAGTACAGAGTCAATGTGGAGGTTATATACAGGGGGTACCGGTACAGAGTCAATGCGGAGGCAATATACAGGGTGTTACGGTACAGAGTCAATGCGGAGGCTATATACAGGGTGTTACGGTACAGAGTCAATGTGGAGGCTATATACAGGGTGTTACGGTACAGAGTCAATGTGGAGGCTATATACAGGGTGTTACGGTACAGAGTCAATGTAGAGGCTATATACAGGGGGTACCGGTACAGAGTCAATGTGGAGATTATATACAGGGGGTACCGGTACAGAGTCAATGTGGAGGCTATATACAGGGTGTTACGGTACAGAGTCAATGTGGAGGCTATATACAGGGTGTTACGGTACAGAGTCAATATATACAGGGTGTTACGGTACAGAGTCAATGTGGAGGCTATATACAGGGTGTTACGGTACAGAGTCAATGTGGAGGCTATATACAGGGTGTACCAGTACAGAGTCAATGTGGAGGCTATATACAGGGGGTACCAGTACAGAGTCAGTGTGGAGGCTGTATACAGGGGGTACCAGTACAGAGTCAATGTGGAGGCTATATACAGGCGGTACCAGTACAGAGTCAATGTGGAGGCTTTATACAGGCGGTACCAGTACAGAGTCAATGTGGAGGCTATATACAGGGGGTACCAGTACAGAGTCAATGTGGAGGCTTTATACAGGGGGTACCGGTACAGAGTCAATGTGGAGGCTATATACAGGGGGTACCAGTACAGAGTCAATGTGGAGGCTTTATACAGGGGGTACCAGTACAGAGTCAATGTGGAGGCTATATACAGGGGGTACCAGTACAGAGTCAATGTGGAGGCTATATACAGGGGGTACCAGTACAGAGTCAATGTGGAGGCTTTATACAGGGGGTACCAGTACAGAGTCAATGTGGAGGTTATATACAGGGGGTACCGGTACAGAGTCAATGTGGAGGCTATATACAGGGGGTTACGGTACAGAGTCAATGTGGAGGCTATATACAGGGTGTTACGGTACAGAGTCAATGTGGAGGCTATATACAGGGTGTTACGGTACAGAGTCAATGTGGAGGCTATATACAGGGGGTACCGGTACAGAGTCAATGTGGAGGCTATATACAGGGGGTACCGGTACAGAGTCAATGTGGAGGCTATATACAGGGGGTATTACGGTACAGAGTCAATGTGGAGGCTATATAAGGGGGGGTACCGGTACAGAGTCAATGTGGAGGCTATATACAGGGGGTATTACAGTACAGAGTCAATGTGGAGGCTATATACAGGGGGTATTACGGTACAGAGTCAATGTGGAGGCTATATACAGGGGGTACCGGTACAGAGTCAATGTGGAGGCTATATACAGGGTGTACCGGTACAGAGTCAATGTGGAGGCTATATACAGGGGGTACCGGTACAGAGTCAATGTGGAGACTACATACAGGGGGTACTGGTACAGAGTCAATGTGGAGGCTATATACAGGGGGTACCGGTACAGAGTCAATGTAGAGGCTATATACAGGTGGTACCGGTACAGAGTCAATGTGGAGGCTTTATACAGGGGGTACCGGTACAGAGTCAATGTGGAGGCTTTATACAGGGGGTACCAGTACAGAGTCAATGTGGAGGTTATATACAGGGGGTACCGGTACAGAGTCAATGTGGAGGCTATATACAGGGTGTTACGGTACAGAGTCAATGCGGAGGCTATATACAGGGTGTTACGGTACAGAGTCAATGTGGAGGCTATATACAGGGTGTTACGGTACAGAGTCAATGTGGAGGCTATATACAGGGTGTTACGGTACAGAGTCAATGTAGAGGCTATATACAGGGGGTACCGGTACAGAGTCAATGTGGAGATTATATACAGGGGGTACCGGTACAGAGTCAATGTGGAGGCTATATACAGGGTGTTACGGTACAGAGTCAATGTGGAGGCTATATACAGGGTGTTACGGTACAGAGTCAATGTGGAGGCTATATACAGGGTGTTACGGTACAGAGTCAATGTGGAGGCTATATACAGGGTGTTACGGTACAGAGTCAATGTGCAGGCTATATACAGGGGGTACCGGTACAGAGTCAATGTGGAGGCTATATACAGGGGGTACCGGTACAGAGTCAATGTGGAGGCTATATACAGGGGGTATTACGGTACAGAATCAATGTGGAGGCTATATAAGGGGGGGTACCAGTACAGAGTCAATGTGGAGACTACATACAGGGGGTACCGGTACAGAGTCAATGTGGAGGCTATATACAGGGGGTACCAGTACAGAGTCAGTGTGGAGGCTATATACAGGGGGTACCGGTACAGAGTCAATGTAGAGGCTATATACAGGTGGTACCGGTACAGAGTCAAATTTGAGGCTATATACAGGGGGTACCGGTACAGAGTCAATGTAGAGGCTATATACAGGGGGTACCGGTACAGAGTCAATGTGGAGATTATATACAGGGGGTACCGGTACAGAGTCAATGTGGAGGCTATATACAGGGTGTTACGGTACAGAGTCAATGTGGAGGCTATATACAGGGTGTTACGGTACAGAGTCAATATATACAGGGTGTTACGGTACAGAGTCAATGTGGAGGCTATATACAGGGTGTTACGGTACAGAGTCAATGTGGAGGCTATATACAGGGTGTACCAGTACAGAGTCAATGTGGAGGCTATATACAGGGGGTACCAGTACAGAGTCAGTGTGGAGGCTGTATACAGGGGGTACCAGTACAGAGTCAATGTGGAGGCTATATACAGGCGGTACCAGTACAGAGTCAATGTGGAGGCTTTATACAGGCGGTACCAGTACAGAGTCAATGTGGAGGCTATATACAGGGGGTACCAGTACAGAGTCAATGTGGAGGCTTTATACAGGGGGTACCGGTACAGAGTCAATGTGGAGGCTATATACAGGGGGTACCAGTACAGAGTCAATGTGGAGGCTTTATACAGGGGGTACCAGTACAGAGTCAATGTGGAGGCTATATACAGGGGGTACCAGTACAGAGTCAATGTGGAGGCTTTATACAGGGGGTACCAGTACAGAGTCAATGTGGAGGCTTTATACAGGGGGTACCAGTACAGAGTCAATGTGGAGGTTATATACAGGGGGTACCGGTACAGAGTCAATGTGGAGGCTATATACAGGGTGTTACGGTACAGAGTCAATGTGGAGGCTATATACAGGGTGTTACGGTACAGAGTCAATGTGGAGGCTATATACAGGGGGTACCGGTACAGAGTCAATGTGGAGGCTATATACAGGGGGTACCGGTACAGAGTCAATGTGGAGGCTATATACAGGGGGTACCGGTACAGAGTCAATGTGGAGGCTATATACAGGGGGTATTACGGTACAGAGTCAATGTGGAGGCTATATAAGGGGGGGTACCGGTACAGAGTCAATGTGGAGGCTATATACAGGGGGTATTACAGTACAGAGTCAATGTGGAGGCTATATACAGGGGGTATTACGGTACAGAGTCAATGTGGAGGCTATATACAGGGGGTACCGGTACAGAGTCAATGTGGAGGCTATATACAGGGTGTACCGGTACAGAGTCAATGTGGAGGCTATATACAGGGGGTACCGGTACAGAGTCAATGTGGAGACTACATACAGGGGGTACTGGTACAGAGTCAATGTGGAGGCTATATACAGGGGGTACCGGTACAGAGTCAATGTAGAGGCTATATACAGGTGGTACCGGTACAGAGTCAATGTGGAGGCTTTATACAGGGGGTACCGGTACAGAGTCAATGTGGAGGCTTTATACAGGGGGTACCAGTACAGAGTCAATGTGGAGGTTATATACAGGGGGTACCGGTACAGAGTCAATGTGGAGGCTATATACAGGGTGTTACGGTACAGAGTCAATGCGGAGGCTATATACAGGGTGTTACGGTACAGAGTCAATGTGGAGGCTATATACAGGGTGTTACGGTACAGAGTCAATGTGGAGGCTATATACAGGGTGTTACGGTACAGAGTCAATGTAGAGGCTATATACAGGGGGTACCGGTACAGAGTCAATGTGGAGGCTATATACAGGGTGTTACGGTACAGAGTCAATGTGGAGGCTATATACAGGGTGTTACGGTACAGAGTCAATGTGGAGGCTATATACAGGGTGTTACGGTACAGAGTCAATGTGGAGGCTATATACAGGGTGTTACGGTACAGAGTCAATGTGCAGGCTATATACAGGGGGTACCGGTACAGAGTCAATGTGGAGGCTATATACAGGGGGTACCGGTACAGAGTCAATGTGGAGGCTATATACAGGGGGTATTACGGTACAGAATCAATGTGGAGGCTATATAAGGGGGGGTACCAGTACAGAGTCAATGTGGAGACTACATACAGGGGGTACCGGTACAGAGTCAATGTGGAGGCTATATACAGGGGGTACCAGTACAGAGTCAGTGTGGAGGCTATATACAGGGGGTACCGGTACAGAGTCAATGTAGAGGCTATATACAGGTGGTACCGGTACAGAGTCAAATTTGAGGCTATATACAGGGGGTACCGGTACAGAGTCAATGTGGAGGCTATATGCAGGGGGTACCGGTACAGAGTCAGTGTGGAGGCTATATGCAGGGTGTACCGGTACAGAGTCAATGTGGAGGCTATATGCAGGGTGTACCGGTACAGAGTCAGTGTGGAGGCTATATACAGGGGGTACCGGTACAGAGTCAGTGTGGAGGCTATATGCAGGGTGTACCGGTACAGAGTCAATGTGGAGGCTAAATACAGGGGGTACCAGTACATACATTTCTACATGGAGGCTAGTTATTCACTCCTTTGCCCCCTCTGTATAGCAGGCCATTTATGACCTTCAACATGGTTTTGACTCGATTCAAAAATCACTTACTGATCTTAAACTAGCGCTAAATGCTAATAAAAACAGAAGTATTTTGGTCTCTGAGGACTTGGGTGTTTGCACATTGAAGGGAGCCCAAGTTGTGCAAGTTCCCCATTATAAATACTATTGGATTCTTGTGTTAACTTTGAACATTGTTATACTGTCACGCCCTGGCCATAGAGAGGCTTTTATTCTCTATTTTTGGGTAGGCCAGGGTGTGACTTGAGTGGGCATTCTAGTTTCTTTAGTTCTATGTTTTCTGTTTCTATGTTTTGGCCGGGTGTGGTTCTCAATCAGGGACAGCTGTCTATCGTTGTCTCTGATTGAGAATCATACTTAGGCAGCCTTTTTTTCTTTTGAAGTTTGTGTGTACAGGTAGTTGTCTTTGTTAGTGGCACTATAGCCCTAGTCAGCTTCACGGTCGTTTCTTTGTTTCTTGTTTTGTTGGCGACATTTATAATGAATTAAAGGAAAATTTACGCTCACCACACTGCACCTTGGTCCGGTCATTTCCACGACGACGGCCGTGACATATACTCAGAGTATAGGAACATTAGTTACAAAAGAGACATGAGAGGGGGCCATAATGAAGCTTGGGAGGGGCTGAGTGCAGGGAACACGATCATGTGTGACAGTACTGATAAGGTGGAGAAACCGTGGAAGGCTCATATCACTTAGTTCCCTGGTGCAATGTTTAGAGATAAGGAGACTCCACCCAATGTTTAGAGATAAGGAGACTCCACCCAATGTTTAGAGATAAGGAGGAGACTCCACCCAATGTTTAGAGATAAGGAGACTCAACCCAAAGTGGGGTATGAATACCTTTGGGATGAATTCCACTTGGTTCAGCTTCTCTAGTGTCCGTGAGTTATTTCCTCTGAAAGATTAGAACCTAACATAACTTTTTTGGGGAGGAGGGGATTGATGACAAGCTCTCTTTTAAAACACACATTGAAAAATTGACCCCCAAAAACCTGAGAATTAGGATTGGTTTCTTTTATAGAAAGTAGAAAGGAAGATTGTTCAAGCAACACTTCCCCCAGTTATGGTGATATTATCTGCATACATGAGACCTTTAGATTCAGACAGTCTATCACTCAGCACTGCGCTTTATCACTGGGGACAATTCCCCTTCACATCACTGCATTTTGAATGGTTCTGTTGGCTGGGAGTCTCTGACTACCAGAAGGGTTCTTCAGAGACTCCTCCTACTACCTCAGCTCATGTATTCACTGGAGATCCAGCCATTTTCAGACCCGCCTTCTGGACTAGCTGGTTCTGGAGGTCCCACGGGTCTCCACTGGGGGGGGGGGGGGGGGGGGTAGCCTGGTCTCCATTGGACAGTTCAGATACATTTTGAGGGAGATAGTTGTGTTTGATTTGATGAATCTGGTTGTGTTTATTGTCACGTGTTGAGGGTGCTACTAGGTTGTATTAAGTTGCGTGTTCAGGTTCAAAGGGCTCCTTTCAGTTTAGACCCTGCTCTCAATGGTGATCCTCCTGTCCAAATAAAAGCTCAATACAAATATATATGTATATTAAAAAAAACATTTAAAAAAATGTCTGTCTTGGTCTGGTGGTCATCATGCCTGGCTGTAGTCTGGTATGGTAAGAGAAACTGTTGAGAAACAACGTTTGAATCATTCGTTTTAAATGACAGTTATTTCTCAACTCGGAAGTCATGGGTTTTCTCAACTCGGAAGTCATGGGTTTTCTCAACTCGGAAGTCACACAAACTGTGTGACTCAGCTGGTAAAGCATGGTGCTTACAACATCAGGATGATTCCTGCTAGAGAAACCTGTTAAAGACATACAACATCAGGAGGACGGGGTTGATTCCTGCTAGAGAACCAGTTAAAGACATACAACATCAGGAGGAGGGGGTTGATTCCTGCTAGAGAAACCTGTTAAAGACATACAACATCAGGAGGAGGGGGTTGATTCCTGCTAGAGAAACCCATTAAAGACATACAACATCAGGAGGAGGGGGGTTGATTCCTGCTAGAGAAACCTGTTAAAGACATACAACATCAGGAGGAGGGGGTTGATTCCTGCTAGAGAAACCCATTAAAGACATACAACATCAGGAGGAGGGGGGTTGATTCCTGCTAGAGAAACCTGTTAAAGACATACAACATCAGGAGGAGGGGGTTGATTCCTGCTACAGAAACCCATTAAAGACATACAACATCAGGTTGATTCCTGCTACAGAAACCCATTAAAGACATACAACATCAGGATGATTCCTGCTACAGAAACCCATTAAAGACATACAACATCAGGAGGAGGGGGTTGATTCCTGCTAGAGAAACCCATTAAAGACATACAACATCAGGTTGATTCCTGCTACAGAAACCCATTAAAGACATACAACATCAGGAGGAGGGGGTTGATTCCTGCTAGAGAAACCCATTAAAGACATACAACATCAGGTTGATTCCTGCTACAGAAACCCATTGAAGACATACAACATCAGGTTGATTCCTGCTAGAGAAACCCATTAAAGACATACAACATCAGGAGGAGGGGAATGATTCCTGCTAGAGAACCAGTTAAAGACATACAACATCAGGAGGAGGGGGTTGATTCCTGCTAGAGAAACCCGTTAAAGACATACAACATCAGGATGATTCCTGCTACAGAAACCCATTAAAGACATACAACATCAGGATGAGGGGGTTGATTCCTGCTAGAGAACCAGTTAAAGACATACAACATCAGGAGGAGGGGATTGATTCCTGCTACAGAAACCCATTAAAGACATACAACATCAGGTTGATTCCTGCTAGAGAAACCCATTAAAGACATACAACATCAGGAGGAGGGGGTTGATTCCTGCTAGGGAAACCCATTAAAGACATACAACATCAGGTTGATTCCTGCTAGAGAAACCTGTTAACGACATACAACATCAGGAGGAGGGGGTTGATTCCTGCTAGAGAACCAGTTAAAGACATACATCATCAGGAGGACGGTGTTGATTCCTGCTAGAGAAACCTGTTAAAGACATACAACATCAGGAGGAGGGGGTTGATTCCTGCTACAGAAACCCATTAAAGACATACAACATCAGGAGGAGGGGGTTGATTCCTGCTAGAGAAACCAGTTAAAGGCATACAGTGTTTATACAGTTTTATGGTTTGACAAAGCAAATTACAAGATAGAATTTCACCCTTAGCTGGAACCGAAACACTTCAGTGGCCCCTGTGGTTAGTCAAAGGAGACCCCAATAAACTGGTAACAGTGAGATCATAGGAGGAATGACCCTGCCTGCTCACACCACAGAGGATATGTAGATGGCTGGACCTCTAGGGTCATAACCCGATTTGACGCCTTGGTAGAGGTACGTCTCCTTCACACACACAGAACAATAAGGGTCTATAAACAAAGACAGGCAGATATATATATATATTTAAAGGGCTGTCAAGGATGTCCAATTTTATGGGAGGATATTCCCAAGGTGTCTATCTGGTCAACAGTTTTATTGTTCTTCTGGCAGAGGGGATATTCCTTTTTTAAACACACCACGTAAACACACACGTGGTAACAGAGTATTCATGCTGAATTCAGTGACCTTGTGATGTTACCAGTGGCAACAAAGGATCTGCAGGAACTCTGAGTTCCATATGAGACACAAATTCAACCACTTCAGAGAGAGAGAGACGCGTTTCACCAGTTTGGCTTCTCGCCATATGACCAACATCTCAAAAGGGGTATGAGTTGTTAAGAGTTTGATGTACTGGTGCCCGAGCTCACCACCTTCTGTAGAGCCTTCCGGGTCGGTTGCCTTGCAGTTGCCGTACCAAGTGGTGATGTAGCCAGTCAAGATGCTCTCAGTGGTGCAGCCAGTCAAGATGCTCTCAGTGGTGCAGCCAGTCAAGATGCTCTCAGTGGTGCAGCCAGTCAAGATGCTCTCAGTGGTGCAGCCAGTCAAGATGCTCTCAGTGGTGCAGCCAGTCAAGATGCTCTCAGTGGTGCAGCCAGTCAAGATGCTCTCAGTGGTGCAACTGTAGAACTTTTAGAGAATCTGAGGGCCAACACCAAGAACAGAATATGACTTGGCCTACTGTTAGTTATCTGGCAATGCTCCATCTCATACGCTGTAGGCTTGTTTAGCTGACAAGATATGCTTTATTTTATGCCATTATTTTATTTTATAGTAAGAAGAATATAATTGAACTTAGCTGAATAAAATAGAAATAGTATTTTTCCATTCTTGAGCCAGTGTGCATATGAAGTGTCTATGTTTCGTGTGAAAGTGATCATTTTATGCTAGATTTAGAGTTATTTGGAAACTTTAGATGTGACTGATACAAACCTTAGAATGTCTTAGAAATCAAAACATATATGGGCTGCATGATGTGACTATAGTCTATTGATGATTTGAGAAAGTAGCAAAAATAAAAAAGACTGTGATCTGTTCCTTGCCTCAGGCTGCAACAGCTGTTCTCTCATCAAGTGATCATATTTTAACCTTTCAGACTATTCTCATTTTAATCTTGTCTTTGCTAATGTGTAAAAAATAGTTTTGATTTAGAATGGTCCATTATTAAATGGGGAGGAACAAGGGTAAGGGAAAAAGTATATGTCCTCTGTATCCCCTCAATTAGCAAACGTGGCAAGTAGCCTAGTGGTTAGAGTGTTGGGCCAGTAACCAGCAGGTAGCCTAGTGGTTAGAATGTTGGGCCAATAACCAGCAGGTAGCCTAGTGGTTAGAGCGTTGGGCCAGTAACCAGCAGGTAGCCTAGTGGTTAGAGCATTGGGCCAGTAACCAGCAGGTAGCCTAGTGGTTAGAGCGTTGGGCCAGTAACCAGCAGGTAGCCTAGTGGTTAGAGCGTTGAGCCAGTAACCAGCAGGTAGCCTAGTGGTTAGAGCGTTGGGCCAGTAACCGTAACGGTTTACCCAAGTTGACAAGATATAAATCTGTCATTCTGTCCCTGAACAGTTAACCCACTGTTCCTAGACCGTCATTGAAAATAAGAACTTGTTCTTAGCTGACTTGCCTGGTAGAATGAACAAATATTAACAGAGACCACGCACTTTCCCACTGGTTGGTGTTTCGATGATGTGTCGGTTACTTGGGTTTTATAGAGGAGCATCTGCTAAGAAATAAATATAGGAACACTTTCCACGCAGTATAAGAACACACTCCACGCATCGACCATTGTTTGAGGACCATGTTCTTGCTGCGCGACAGGTCATTAGGATCTGATGGAGGGACACTAGAGCCCTGAGTACCAGGCCGTTAGGATCTGATGGAGGGACACTAGAGCCCTGAGTACCATACCATTAGGACCTGATGGGGGGGACAATAGAGCCCTGAGTACCAGGCCATTAGGGCATGATGGAGGGACACTAGAGCCCTGAGTACCATACTATTAGGACCTGATGGGGGGACAATAGAGCCCTGAGTACCAGGCCATTAGGACCTGATGGAGGGACAATAGAGCCCTGAGTACCAGGCCATTAGGACCTGATGGAGGGACACTAGAGCCCTGAGTACCAGGCCATTAGGACCTGATGGAGGGACACTAGAGCCCTGAGTACCAGACCATTAGGACCTGATGGAGGGACACTAGAGCCCTGAGTACCAGGCCATTAGAACCTGATGGAGGGACACTAGAGCCCTGAGTACCAGGCCATTAGGACCTGATGGAGGGACACTAGAGCCCTGAGTACCAGGCCATTAGGACCTGATGGAGGGACACTAGAGCCCTGAGTACCAGGCCATTAGGACCTGATGGAGGGACACTAGTGCCCTGAGTACCAGGCCATTAGGACCTGATGGAGGGACACTAGAGCCCTGAGTACCAGGCCATTAAGGCCTGATGGAGGGACACTAGAGCCCTGAGTACCATACCATTAGGACCTGATGGGGGGGACAATAGAGCCCTGAGTACCAGGCCATTAGGACCTGATGGAGGGACACTAGAGCCCTGAGTACCAGGCCATTAGGACCTGATGGTAGTTAGCTATTTGTATTCTACCAAAGCATGTCCAGAGTGCATAACAGGAGATTACAGTGATGTGGAATTTTACTGCTGTCTTGACTCATGACTGCTGGTGTGATGGTAGTACGGTCACTGCAACAGCCCTAATACAAGTTTCATTTACTAAACAATATAACAAAAATAGACACTCTATCTCACTTCTTCAAACAAAGTCAATCAGGTGATTTATAATGTTAACATAAGATCTTACTGTTTACCACTGAAGAGAGGATCATCAGCATTCTAAATGTCTGAGTCACTTCCTTGTAGTCAGTGGTGCCTCTGAGTTATGAGGTTTTCCCAGAAGCTAACAACTCCATAACAAGAAAATTATCACATGTTGCCACAATAGTGACTTATTTTTTTTACACCAGTGTGTTCTCCTAGCAATCCCCATCTGCAAACACACACCATTTAATCACATCTGATTTTGGGTGGAAACAACCCTTTGAAAAGCTTTCTTTAAGCATGCTTAATTGTGTAATATATAACATTTAGCTGACACTTTTACACAAAGCGACTTTCCTGCATATATTTTCGACATGGGTGGTCCCAGCTGGAATTGAACCCACAATGCTGCTGTTGCAAGTGATGTACAATTGTGTGTGTGTATATCAGATGACTTAAAAGCATTCATTAAGAGATGTGGCAAGTACTTGATCCAAAGTTATTGACTGTATAAACCTAATCTCTGTCAGGCTGATACAGGCCCCGTGGTTCTGTTTAATGTCCCAGGATCAAGGTTTCCTATGAAGCCATATCGTGACGAAGAGGCTTTCGTGGGGTAAACAGACACAAACAAAGGGTGTGGTGTGTGTGTGTGTGTGTGTGTGTTTGTGTGAGGTGGGCTGGGCTGGGCTGCAGCTGGTAGGTTCACACACAGCTGCTCTCTGTGTCTGGATCTTTCGCGGTCTGTCAGCTAATCACCAACAACATGCAGTGACACACACACACACACACACACACACACACCCATAATTACCCAATCATCAGCCCCTGTTCACATATCATCCTTCCAGACCATGTACACACAGCCACAATTAGGCTTACCCCTCAATATCCTATGTCCACATACACAAACACACATACACACACATGCACCTGAGTCCTGGCACTCCGTCTACCCTTGTTCACCCAGGACGAGGCCCATTCTCTCTCCGACCCGTCTTGTCAGAGATCCCGTCATCAGTCACAGCTGAACATGGTATGCTGGAAACACTAAGTTTGTTGTTTTTCTTGTTTTTGAAAAACAAAGATATAAATAGTGAACTTGTTTTTGCATATGGATTCCGCAACCCGGTTAGCTTTTAACAGCTAGGACCGCTATTTCTTGTCCCGGGATCCCACTTAATAGATGCTGGCTTGACAGAGTCCCCGCTAGTTAAGCTGCTAGCCATCAAGCTAACGAAGTTCGTCCCAGATGAGTTTTTCAATGGAGCCCTTTTTGTCTTGAGAAGTAAATGAACGCTTCCAACGCTGTAGGAGCTGTATCTACAGTGCTTTGTTTCTGGACCAACCGGATCACTCTGAGTTCCAACGCTGTAGGAGCTGTATCTACGGTGCTTTGTTTCTGGACCAACCGGATCACTCTGAGTTCCAACGCTGTAGGAGCTGTATCTACGGTGCTTTGTTTCTGGACCAACCAGATCAGTCTGAGTTCCAACGCTGTAGGAGCTGTATCTACGGTGCTTTGTTTCTGGACCAACCAGATCAGTCTGAGTTCCAACGCTGTAGGAGCTGTATCTACGGTGCTTTGTTTCTGGACCAACCGGATCACTCTGAGTTCCAACGCTGTAGGAGCTGTATCTACGGTGCTTTGTTTCTGGACCAACCGGATCACTCTGAGTTCCAACTCTGTAGGAGCTGTATCTACGGTGCTTTGTTTCTGGACCAACCGGATCACTCTGAGTTCCAACGCTGTAGGAGCTGTATTTACGGTGCTTTGTTTCTGGACCAACCGGATCACTCTGAGTTCCAATTGTTTGTTTGCCGAGGATTATAGGATTTAAGTGGTTTCCTTGATCAAGCAGGTCGCCAGTCTACGTAAGAAACTGGGTAAAATGCAGAGTGGAATGTGTACATTTTCTACGCCGGTGGCTGGACAGTGTTCGGGATTCTTGGATGCATCTCCGCCTTGCCGTTTGTCAATGTCCAACTGGCCGGTGTTGCCCAGAGTTTGTTCACCAGGGGAGCCATCTCCTGCCTCTCCTCCCCCATCTGATAGCGGAGTCAAAGAAGAGCAAGAAGAGCATGCTAATCCATGATGTGCGCTTTTCATGAGCAGTGGAAGCCGAAGACAGCGGCCTCCCACAAAGCAGGCTACATTCCCAACGAGAGGCCTGGAGCAGATACAAACAATGGTCAAGTGACCGCTCTAACAATTGAAATGCATGTCCTCAAAGATTAAAGGGAAGAGGTGGGACCATTCTAGCCAATGTGAGGGCAGATATACATGTAAACAGGCCATAGAGATGGCGGATTCATCTTTGTATGGGATGTTGGCTATCATCAACAAGACAACTCCTATGACTAATTGGGAATGGGACGCAAGCGTAGGATTGATCACCCTGTCGCTGGCCGCCGTTGGGGAGGGTGTATAGTGTGAAAGGCCGAAACACCCTAGGAACCAAAAGGTACACTACTGATGATGCGCTCCCCAAATTTCACCAGGCTCACTGTTCATTAACTCTTGTAAGTGCTTGCACAAAGGATAGTAACATCTCATCCTGTGTTCTTGGAATCTGAATATCTGGACTTGTCCAGTGACTGCTGAGAAAGATCAGCTGACAACAGGGGAAAGTCCTTGTGGCGGCACGGAGAGACGGCTGACAGGAGGGAATAGACCCCACTGGGACAGTCATGGGGTAGCTTCCCATTTCTGTAGTTTCCCATGCGTCGCAGTATGTTGGAAACACCCGCTTTAGCTACAGAAAGTCAACATACGAGAATACCCCTAGAGTCTGCGAGAGCGGGGGCGGAAGATGACTCATCGGCTGACAACATGGTAACGACTGGACCGGAAACGACTACGAGTAATGAGAGCACAGCACAAGAGAACACCACAGCAACTGTCACAAGTTCTGCTGCAACAGCGGGCCACAAACAGATGCAGGTATGTGTCTGTGGTTGGAGGAAAGTTACATCACACCATGGGTTGAGGATCCACCAGGGGAAGAAGGGGTGTTTGGGTAAAGAGAGACAGAGGCCTCGCATTGATTACTTTCTGCGAAAGCGATCAAATCAGTCGAATGAAGCACAGCAACTGGACGCAAACCATAGTTTGCAGTGCATCAGTACCACTGTCATGGAGGACGTAAACTCAAGCACCGAAGTAACAACTGAGGTGGAACCAACAACAGTAGTGGAACTCACCGAGCCTCCCAGACCTGCAGTCGAGAGGAGACTACCAGGGCACAGACCATATGTGAAGTGGCCCGGCGCCAGTGACAAGAAGTTGTGGGAAACAGTGAATACTGACCTTACCTTGACCCTCGAGACACTTCGAGGCACAGTGGAGAAGAAGTTGGAGAGGATGGGGGACATTATCTATGAGTACGGGACAGAAAGATTTGGAGTGGAAGAGGCAAAAAGCGGGAGAAAGGTTCCAACCCCACCAGTTTCCAGGAGGCAACAAGAAATCAAGCGCCTCGTTCAAGAAAGGCGACAGCTTAAGAAACAGTGGAAGAAGGCCTCGGAAGTGGAGAAGGAGGGCATAGAGGCACTTCAGGCTGATATCAAAACCCGGTTGGCATCCCTCCGTAGAGCAGAGAACCTACGGAAACGCAGAAGGAAGAAAGAACAAACTAGAACTCGATTCTATAAAGATCCCTTCAAGTTCCTTAAAAGTCTCTTCACGAAGGAAAAAAGTGGAGCTCTAAAAACAACAAAGAAAGACCTAGAGGAGCACCTGAGAACAACAAACTTTGACTCAAAGCGACATGAACATCTGGCCATCCCATCAGATATCCCACCCATTGAACCCCCGGAACATCATATTGAGACCAGCCCTCCGACATGGAAAGAGGTGGAAAACACAGTTCGACGGGCAAGAACAGCATCAGCCCCGGGGCCAAATGGAGTCCCGTACAAAGTGTATAAGAACGCACCAGACGTCCTGAGGTTCCTCTGGAGGCTTATGAGAACAGCTTGGAAAAATAAGATAATACCCAAAGTGTGGCGTAGGGCAGGCGGGGTCCTGATCCCTAAGGAGAAGGATGCAGTGAACATCAGCCAATTCCGCCCAATCTCCTTACTGAATGTCGAGGGTAAAATCTTCTTTAGGGTCATTGCCCAGAGGACCTGCAAAGGAATTGGTACGTCGATACATCTGTACAGAAGGCAGGAATATCAGGGTTCTCTGGCTGCTTGGAACATTCCAGCATGATCTGGCACCAGATCCAAATGGCCAAGGTGGAGAAAAGGGACCTCCATGTAGTCTTTCTCGACCTCGCCAATGCATTTGGCTCTGTGCCCCATGAACTCCTGTGGTCTGCCTTCAGATTTTTCCACATACCGGACACCATCACAACCCTGGTGAAGTCGTACTTCCAGGATCTGCAGTTCTGCTTCACCATCTCAGAGTTCACCACCTCATGGCAGTGCCTGAATGTAGGTATAATGGCAGGATGTACCATTTCTCCGTTGGCATTCATAATGGCAATGGAGGTTATCATCAGATCCTCAAAATGGGTTGCTGGTGGACAGCGAGTCGACTCTGGTTTCCGCCTCCCTCCACTCAGAGCCTACATGGACGACATTACAACATTGACTACCACTGTCCCATGCACCAGGAGACTGCTCAGAAAACTCGAGGAGAACATCAGCTGGGCCCGTATGAAGATTAAACCATCCAAGTCACGCAGCATCTCGATTGTGAAGGGAGTACTCTCTGACCTGAAATTCTTCATCGGAGATGACCAAATCCCAACAGTGTCTGAGCAGCCGGTAAAAAGCCTTGGAAGGTGGTATGATGCAAGCCTGAAGGACAAAGACCAGGTGCAACAGCTGCGTAAAGACATCAGTAGTAGCCTACAGTCCATCGACAACACCCAGCTACCTGGAAAGTTAAAGGCCTGGTGTCTGCAGTTTGGTCTCCTACCCCGGGTGTTGTGGCCCTTAGCAGTGTATGAGGTTCCAATCTCAACAGTGGAGAAGATGGAAAGAGGAGTCACAGGCTACTTAAAGAAGTGGCTCGGAGTTCCACGATGCCTTACCACCATCGGCCTCTATGGAGATGGTGTCCTCAAGCTGCCCCTCACCAGTCTAACAGAGGAATTCAAGTGTTCAAAAATCAGGCTCCAGATGACACTGAATGAATCTCGAGACCCAGTGGTGAGCAACAACGCGCCGACCTTGGCAACTGGGCGCAAATGGAGGCCAGGAAAAGCAGTCCAGGAGGCAACAGCAGCCCTCAGACATGCTGACATTGTGGGTCATGTTCAGCAAGGGAGAGGAGGCCTTGGGCTAACTAGCCGTGCTGCTTGGAGTAAGGCCACTGCACCAGAGCGGCGGAAGATGGTAGTGCAGGAAGTACGCCATCAGGAGGAGGCTGCAAGGTGGGCCAAGGCAGTCTCTCTTTCCAAACAGGGACAGTGGACTCGATGGGACAGTGTGGAGAAGAGGAAGATCAGCTGGAAGGATCTGTGGGCCATGGAAGCGAGGCGGTTGAGCTTTTCCATCAGAGCAACATATGACGTCCTTCCAACTCCAGTTAATCTTCACCAATGGTATGGTGAAGATCCGGACTGTGCCCTCTGTTCCATGCCAGCCAACCTCAGGCACATTCTCACGGGGTGTAAAACAAGCCTCACCCAAGGACGCTACACTTGGCGTCACAACCAAGTCCTTAAAAACCTTGCGTCCGCCCTGGAGGACAAGCGAGCTGCCACCAACTCCCTACCACCCCCAGCAGCATCACACCCCTTACGGACAAACTTTGTCCGCGAAGGGGCTAAACCACCGAAGCGCGGCTCGACACCATTAGAGCGAGACCAGCTGCGCTTGGCCCGCGACTGGAAAATGCTAGCTGACATTGGCCGGCAACTTGTGTTTCCTCCGGAGATTGCAACCACCACCCTAAGACCTGACATGGTGCTCTGGTCCCGTTCGCTCAAGAAGGTCTTCATCATTGAGCTCACAGTACCCTGGGAGGACTCAGTAGATGAGGCTTATGAGCGAAAACATCTGCGCTATGCCGATCTAGCTGCCGAAGCACGGCATCATGGCTGGAACACAGAAGTCCGACCAGTGGAGGTGGGCTGCAGAGGTTTTGTGGCAACATCTACAACCAGACTGCTTAGAGACCTTGGAATTAAGGGCCAGAGCCAGCGTTCGGCAATCAAAGCTGTATCGGAGGCGGCAGAAGGCAGCAGTCAGTGGCTCTGGATGAAGAGGAAAGACCCCAGCTGGGCCCCGAAGTGAGAGGGCCAGGAGGTATGCGGTCAACAATGCTTGACTCAGGGAGGAGGACGCCCCTGCCATGCATAGTCCCATGGGATGTTGGCTATCATCAACAAGACAACTCCTATGACTAATTGGGAATGGGACGCAAGCGTAGGATTGATCACCCTGTCGCTGGCCGCCGTTGGGGAGGGTGTATAGTGTGAAAGGCCGAAACACCCTAGGAACCAAAGGTACACTACTGATGATGCGCTCCCCAAATTTCACCAGGCTCACTGTTCATTAACTCTTGTAAGTGCTTGCACAAAGGATAGTAACATCTCATCCTGTGTTCTTGGAATCTGTATCTGTGCCATTATAGTGTCTGACAGCATGGGCAGTGCCATTAGAGGCCATCTCCAATTTTAAAGTAGTACATTTTCTTCATTGGTTGATTGCTCCCAACTCAGGAATCCCCACCCAGTTGACTACTTCAAAATGGTGGAAGCCCTCTATGGCAATGTCCATGTTAAAATCATCCAAGATGGCGTAGCAGTAAGTCGTCCTGTCGTGTCGTGTCCCTGTATATTTTGTTTATATTTTGTTTATTTTTCGTTTTTTACATATTTTTCGTTTTTTACATAGCTATCCCTTTAAAAACATTTTGCTAAACCTAAGCTTCCAAATAAGCTGGATCTTCACAACTAGCTATCTAGCTAAACCGCAACCCCGGATGATTACCCCTGGCTAGCGTTTCCACCCACTTAGCTTGAAGCTAGCCCGGCCTGCGCTACCACCGTAGCATACTCCTGAGCTACAATACCCGGGCCCACGACCGGTCTATCGATGTCACCGCATGAAGAGGAATAAACAGACTCACCCCATCGCGACGTCCCCCAAAGGCTAACTCTCTAGCCCTCGCTATCTCCCTGCTTGCTAATTCGGCCTGCTAACTGCTAGCTTGTCCAGCTCCGGTCCGCTAACTGCTACCTTGTCTAGCCCGGGCCTACAAACTGTTAGCTTGTTAGCACAGGCCTGCTAACCGCCTGAATCGCCGCGTCCCAAACGCCCACCGGACCCATATTTACTTTCTATCTCTTTTGACTTTTAATTTGTTTATACCTTCCGGAAACCTGCCTCACCCAATGTGATACGGAATCGCTATTATTTTTTATTTCTTTTTAGAACACACTCAAGAACCTCCAGAAGCTAACCAGCTAACTAGCTACAAGCTATTTAGTCATTGTTCGTTTTTTTTTAACCTGGATAACACTCGCCAGTCCAGCTTCCCTTCCCCATCCACCGCTGCCCCCTGGACACTGATCTCTTGGCTACATAGCTGATGCACGCTGGACTGTCCATAAATCACGGTACTCCATTCTGCTTGTTTGTTTTATCTGTTGGCCCCGTTGCCTAGTCTACGCCATTTTACCTGCTGTTGTGCTAGCTGATTAGCTGTTGTCTCACCTACTGTTTTAGCTAGCTTTCCCAATTCAACACCTGTGATTAGTGTATGCCTCGCTGTATGTCTCTCTCAAATGTCAATATGCCTTGTATACTGTTGTTCAGGTTAGTTATCATTGTTTTAGTTCACAATGGAGCCCCTAGTTCCACTCTTCATACCCCTGATAACTCCTTTGTCCCACCTCCCACACATGCGGTGACCTCACCCATTACTACCAGCATGTCCAGAGATACAACCTCTCTCATCATCACCCAGTGCCTGGGCTTACCTCCGCTGTACCCGCACCCCACCATACCCCTGTCTGCGCATTATGCCCTGAATATATTCTACCATGCCCAGAAACCTGCTCCTCTTATTCTCTGTCCCCAACGCTCTAGGCGACCAGTTTTGATAGCCTTTAGCCGCACCCTCATACTACTCCTTCTCTGTTCCGCGGGTGATGTGGAGGTAAACCCAGGCCCTGCATGTCCCCAGGCACCCTCATTTGTTGACTTCTGTGTTCGAAAAAGCCTTGGTTTCATGCATGTCAACATCAGAAGCCTCCTCCCTAAGTTTGTCTTACTCACTGCTTTAGCACACTCTGCTAACCCTGATGTCCTTGCTGTGTCTGAATCCTGGCTCAGGAAGGCCACCAAAAATTCTGAGATTTCCATACCCAACTATAACATCTTCCGTCAAGATAGAACTGCCAAAGGGGGAGGAGTTGCAGTTTACTGCAGAGATAGCCTGCAAAGTAATGTCATACTTTCCAGGTCCATACCCAAACAGTTCGAACTACTAATTTTGAAAATTACTCTCTCCAGAAACAAGTCTCTCACGGTTGCCGCCTGCTACCGACCCCCCTCAGCTCCCAGCTGTGCCCTGGACACCATTTGTGAATTGATCGCCCCCCATCTAGCTTCAGAGTTTGTTCTGTTAGGTGACCTAAACTGGGATATGCTTAACACCCCGCCAGTCCTACAATCTAAGCTAGATGCCCTCAATCTCACACAAATCATCAAGGAACCCACCAGGTACAACCCTAACTCTGTAAACAAGGGCACCCTCATAGACGTCATCCTGACCAACTGGCCCTCCAAATACACCTCCGCTGTCTTCAACCAGGATCTCAGCGATCACTGCCTCATTGCCTGTATCCGCTACGGAGCCGCAGTCAAACGACCACCCCTCATCACTGTCAAACGCTCCCTAAAACACTTCTGTGAGCAGGCCTTTCTAATCGACCTGGCCCGGGTATCCTGGAAGGACATTGACCTCATCCCGTCAGTTGAGGATGCCTGGTCATTCTTTAAAAGTAACTTCCTCACCATTTTAGATAAGCATGCTCCGTTCAAAAAATGCAGAACTAAGAACAGATACAGCCCTTGGTTCACCCCAGACCTGACTGCCCTCGACCAGCACAAAAACATCCTGTGGCGGACTGCAATAGCATCGAATAGTCCCCGTGATATGCAACTGTTCAGGGAAGTCCGGAACCAATACACGCAGTCAGTCAGGAAAGCTAAGGCCAGCTTCTTCAGGCAGAAGTTTGCATCCTGTAGCTCCAACTCCAAAAAGTTCTGGGACACTGTGAAGTCCATGGAGAACAAGAGCACCTCCTCCCAGCTGCCCACTGCACTGAGGCTAGGTAACACGGTCACCACTGATAAATCCATGATTATCGAAAACTTCAATAAGCATTTCTCAACGGCTGGCCATGCCTTCCGCCTGGCTACTTCAACCTCGGCCAACAGCTCCGCCCCCCCCGCAGCTCCTCGCCCAAGCCTCTCCAGGTTCTCCTTTACCCAAATCCAGATAGCAGATGTTCTGAAAGAGCTGCAAAACCTGGACCCGTACAAATCAGCTGGGCTTGACAATCTGGACCCTCTATTTCTGAAACTATCTGCCACCATTGTCGCAACCCCTATTACCAGCCTGTTCAACCTCTCTTTCATCTCGTCTGAGATCCCCAAGGATTGGAAAGCTGCCGCAGTCATCCCCCTCTTCAAAGGGGGAGACACCCTGGACCCAAACTGCTACAGACCTATATCCATCCTGCCCTGCCTATCTAAGGTCTTCGAAAGCCAAGTCAACAAACAGGTCACTGACCATCTCGAATCCCACCGTACCTTCTCCGCTGTGCAATCTGGTTTCCGAGCCGGTCATGGGTGCACCTCAACCACACTCAAGGTACTAAACGACATCATAACCGCCATCGATAAAAGACAGTACTGTGCAGCCGTCTTCATCGACCTTGCCAAGGCTTTCGACTCTGTCAATCACCATATTCTTATCGGCAGACTCAGTAGCCTCGGTTTTTCGGATGACTGCCTTGCCTGGTTCACCAATTACTTTGCAGACAGAGTTCAGTGTGTCAAATCGGAGGGCATGCTGTCCGGTCCTCTGGCAGTCTCTATGGGGGTGCCACAGGGTTCAATTCTCGGGCCGACTCTTTTCTCTGTGTATATCAATGATGTTGCTCTTGCTGCGGGCGATTCCCTGATCCACCTCTACGCAGACGACACCATTCTATATACTTTCGGCCCGTCTTTGGACACTGTGCTATCTAACCTCCAAACAAGCTTCAATGCCATACAACACTCCTTCCGTGGCCTCCAACTGCTCTTAAACGCTAGTAAAACCAAATGCATGCTTTTCAACCGGTCGCTGCCTGCACCTGCATGCCCGACTAGCATCACCACCCTGGATGGTTCCGACCTAGAATATGTGGACGTCTATAAGTACCTAGGTGTCTGGCTAGACTGCAAACTCTCCTTCCAGACTCATATCAAACATCTCCAATCGAAAATCAAATCAAGAGTCGGCTTTCTATTCCGCAACAAAGCCTCCTTCACTCAAGCCGCCAAGCTTACCCTAGTAAAACTGACTATCCTACCGATCCTCGACTTCGGCGATGTCATCTACAAAATGGCTTCCAACACTCTACTCAGCAAACTGGATGCAGTCTATCACAGTGCCATCCGTTTTGTCACTAAAGCACCTTATACCACCCACCACTACGACTTGTATGCTCTAGTCGGCTGGCCCTCGCTACATATTCGTCGCCAGACCCACTGGCTCCAGGTCATCTACAAGTCTATGCTAGGTAAAGCTCCGCCTTATCTCAGCTCACTGGTCACGATGGCAACACCCATCCGTAGCACGCGCTCCAGCAGGTGTATCTCACTGATCATCCCTAAAGCCAACACCTCATTTGGCCGCCTTTCGTTCCAGTACTCTGCTGCCTGTGACTGGAACGAATTGCAAAAATCGCTGAAGTTGGAGACTTTTATCTCCCTCACCAACTTCAAACATCAGCTATCTGAGCAGCTAACCGATCGCTGCAGCTGTACATAGTCTATTGGTAAATAGCCCACCCTTTTCACCTACCTCATCCCCATACTGTTTTTATTTATTTACTTTTCTGCTCTTCTGCACACCAATATCTCTACCTGTACATGACCATCTGATCATTTATCACTCCAGTGTTAATCTGCAAAATTGTAATTATTTGCCTACCTCCTCATGCCTTTTGCACACATTGTATATAGACCCCCCCTTTGTTTTCTACTGTGTTATTGACTTGTTAATTGTTTACTCCATGTGTAACTCTTTGTTGTATGCTCACACTGCTATGCTTTATCTTGGCCAGGTCGCAGTTGCAAATGAGAACTTGTTCTCAACTAGCCTACCTGGTTAAATAAAGGTGTTCTCAACTAGCCTACCTGGTTAAATAAAGGTGTTCTCAACTAGCCTACCTGGTTAAATAAAGGTGTTCTCAACTAGCCTACCTGGTTAAATAAAGGTGAAATAAAATAAATAAAAATAAAAATAAAAACAGGTTATATCCATGAGTCCTCAATCTCTATGACAACCGACACTCTGATAGTCTTTTAAAAAGTTGCCAAAATTCCATGTGTCCACTTATATCAGTGCATTTGTAACAGCTTTATATTCAATCAAATAAGCCTCACATAGCAAATCTGTGCGTAAATAGAGCTGAAATATATATATATAAAGTAATCTTGTCCAAGAGAAATTGGCATGGCTATCAAAATGTCACGCCAGCGTAAGCCTATACTAAACACAGCCCTTATTTTAAGTGGCTGACAATAAGCTACAGGGCCAGGGGCAGACCTTACCGTGAGGGCCAGGGGCAGACCTTACCGTGAGGGCCGGGGGCAGACCTTACCGTGAGGGCCGGGGACGGACCTTACCGTGAGGGCCGGGGGCAGACCTTACCGTGAGGGCCGGGGGCAGACCTTACCGTGAGGGCCGGGGGCAGACCTTACCGTGAGCAGACCTTACCGTGAGGGCCGGGGGCAGACCTTACCGTGAGGGCCGGGGGCAGACCTTACCGTGAGGGCCGGGGGCAGACCTTACCGTGAGGGCCGGGGGCAGACCTTACCGTGAGGGCCGGGGGCAGACCTTACCGTGAGGGCCGGGGACAGACCTTACCGTGAGGGCCGGGGACAGACCTTACCGTGAGGGCCGGGGGCAGACCTTACCTGAGGGCCGGGGGCAGACCTTACCGTGAGGGCCGGGGGCAGACCTTACCGTGAGGGCCGGGGGCAGACCTTACCGTGAGGGCCGGGGGCAGACCTTACCGTAAGGGCCGGGGGCAGACCTTACCGTGAGGGCCGGGGACAGACCTTACCGTGAGGGCCGGGGGCAGACCTTACCTGAGGGCCGGGGGCAGACCTTACCGTGAGGGCCGGGAGCAGACCTTACCGTGAGGGCCGGGGGCAGACCTTACCGTGAGCAGACCTTACCGTGAGGGCCGGGGGCAGACCTTACCGTGAGGGCCGGGGGCAGACCTTACCGTGAGGGCCGGGGGCAGACCTTACCGTGAGGGCCGGGGGCAGACCTTACCGTGAGGGCCGGGGGCAGACCTTACCGTGAGGGCCGGGAGCAGACCTTACCGTGAGGGCCGGGGGCAGACCTTACCGTGAGGGCCGGGGGCAGACCTTACCGTGAGGGCCGGGAGCAGACCTTACCGTGAGGGCCGGGGGCAGACCTTACCGTGAGGGCCGGGGGTAGACCTTACCGTGAGGGCCGGGGGCAGACCTTACCGACAGTCTTGCCGTAAATAAATAACTAAATAGACAGAGTTTGTGCATATTGTCGAAATATATTGTTTAATATAAGGCCTTAAGAAATTGAAAAGGATATCTTTAAAAAACTGTGCTTAAAAACTTAAAAGCGTGAAATCCTTGGAGTGTGATTTGTCTCTGAAATGAAAGACAGTAGTTATGAAATGAAATTCACAAGAAAGGTCTGTTGTTGCCCTCGTGTTGTGCAGCTGTGGCTCAGAGACCCAGAAGGGAGTGTGCCCTCAGCACAGACTTCTTCCCCCACGAGGTGCTCTCTGGTTGGGGAAGCAGAGCGGGGGTCCCCCCCCTCCCTGCTGTGGTGCTGCCTACTACACATGATTAATGAGAGAGAGAGACCCATCTGCCTAAAGGAAAACCCCATCTGCCTCAAGGAGAAACTCCCTCAAAACACACAAACACAGACATGCATGCACACACACACACACACACACACACACACACACACACACACACACACACACACACACACACACACACACACACACAGAGAAAAGAGTACTGAGTGTAGGTCTACTGTAAATACACAACTAATACAAACACCCACATATAGAGGGGTTGGTTGTTTAGCAACAAAACCGCCGCCTATGCAACTTTGGAGCAAAACAGACGGGGTTGGCTTAGACTGCTGACAACATGTCAACTATATTTAGTCTCCTATGTTCATTGAAAACATAAATCAAGTTGCACAATGAGCACTTGTTGTCTCTCAGATACATCGTTACAGTTGTTGGTTAGCTAGCGAGCGAATTTTAGCCATTAACCAACACCTCAAAACAAGATGGGGTGGCAGGTAGCCTAATGATTAGATTGTTAGGCCAGTAACCAGCAGGTAGCCTAGTGGTTAGAATGTTGGGCCAGTAACCAGCAGGTAGCCTAGTGGTTAGAGCGTTGGGCCAGTAACCAGCAGGTAGCCTAGTGGTTAGAGCGTTGAGCCAGTAACCAGCAGGTAGCCTAGTGGTTAGAGTGTTGGGCCAGTAACCAGCAGGTAGCCTAGTGGTTAGAGCGTTGGGCCAGTAACCAGCAGGTAGCCTAGTGGTTAGAGCGTTGAGCCAGTAACCAGCAGGTAGCCTAGTGATTAGATTGTTAGGCCAGTAACCAGCAGGTAGCCTAGTGATTAGATTGTTAGGCCAGTAACCAGCAGGTAGCCTAGTGATTAGATTGTTAGGCCAGTAACCAGCAGGTAGCCTAGTGATTAGATTGTTAGGCCAGTAACCAGCAGGTAGCCTAGTGATTAGATTGTTAGGCCAGTAACCAGCAGGTAGCCTAGTGGTTAGAGTGTTAGGCCAGTAACCGAAAAGTTGCTAGACCGAATCCCTGAGCTGACAAGGTAAAAATCTGTTGTTCTGCCCCTGAACAAGGCAGTTAACCCACTGTTCCCTGGTAGGCTGTCACTGTAAATAAGAATGTGTTCTTTTAACTGATTTGCCTAGTTAAACAAATGTTAAATAAAAAATGAAGCACAAGATAAAACTAGCTGAATCGATCCACTTACGATGCCCCACATGACACTTTCTTGTCATTGTTGCTAGCTGTCTGGCCATTTAGAATTACCACCCCACACGGCCTTGTGACCCATGGTAGTGTGTGCGTCCTTTTTGGGACGTACAATAGACACATTTACATTTGTCCTTTAATTTATTTTATTTTTTTAAATGACTTGAAACTGTCATTTCGATGTTATTAATGAGGCGCCGAACTAATCAGGGACATTTGCATGATGGATGAGCATGTCATTGAGCTGGTATCACAGTAAATCATTAGGCTATTGTCAATGTACAATATACCTACCGGTCCTGGAATAAAACACACAGGGCTGCACGTTTTCCACCTGTATTTTTTCGTCTGTATGTCCTTGTATATGTTAGACGATGTGTATTTATGTATGAGACACAACCAACATTTCCCCACAGGGATAATAAAGACATCGTATTTTTTATAGACACATTCATAAAGGCCAACAAATAGTTTGAAAAGAAAGGGTCTAGTAGAGAGATGTGATCTTCCAGTCAGTCAGTGTGGTTTTTACAGAGGCGTTGTGGTCTAACTGACAATAACACATACTTACTTTTGATACAGCAGTACACCTGCGGATTAGGACTGCTTCTCAAATGGCACCCTATTCCCTAATTAGTGCACTACTTTTGACCAGAGCCCTATGGCACCCTATTCCCTAATTAGTGCACTACTTTTGACCAGAGCCCTATGTGACCTGGTCAAAGGTAGTGCACTATATAGGGAGCCACGACCCATGTGGTCCACCACCACCACATTAGCATGGCAGAGATAGTCATCGTAGCACACTGAGCATAGTGAGCACAGCCACGTGAATTTCAACATGTCCCTGTTCAGAGAGAGAGGGGGAGAGAGAGAGAGAGAGAGAGGTGGGGTGAGACTGGGAGGTAGAGGTGGGGGGAGAGATGGAGGAGGAGGGAGAGGTGGGGGGAGAGAGGGAGAAGGAGGGAGAGTTGGGGGGGGAGAGGGAGGAGGAGGGAGAGGTGGGGGGAGAGAGGGAGAAGGAGGGAGAGGTGGGGGGAGAGAGGGAGAAGGAGGGAGAGTTGGGGGGGGAGAGGGAGGAGGAGGGAGAGGTGGGGGGAGAGAGGGAGAGGTGGGGGGGGGGGAGGAGGAGGGAGAGGTGGGGGGGAGAGAGGGAGGAGGAGGGAGAGTTGGGGGGGAGAGAGGGAGGAGGAGAGGTGGGGGGAGAGAGGGAGGAGGAGGGAGAGGTGGGGGGAGAGGGAGAGAGGAGGGAGAGGTGGGGGGGGAGAGAGGGAGGAGGAGAGGTGGGGGGAGAGAGGGAGGAGGAGGGAGAGGTGGGGGGAGAGAGGGAGGAGGAGGGAGAGGTGGGGGGGAGAGAGGGAGAGGTGGGGGGGAGAGAGGGAGAGGTGGGGGGGAGAGGGAGGAGGAGGGAGAGGTGGGGGGAGAGAGGTGGGGGGGAGAGAGGGAGAGGTGGGGGGGAGAGAGGGAGAGGGAGGAGGAGGGAGAGGTGGGGGGAGAGAGGGAGGAGGAGGGAGAGGTGGGGGGAGAGAGGGAGGAGGAGGGAGAGGTGGGGGGGAGAGAGGGAGAGGTGGGGGGGAGAGGGAGAGGGAGGAGGAGGGAGAGGTGGGGGGAGAGAGGGAGGAGGAGGGAGAAGGGAGAGGTGGGGGGGGAAAGGGAGAGGGAGGAGGAGGGAGAGGTGGGGGGGGGGAGGGAGAGGGAGGAGGAGGGAGAGGTGGGGGGGGGAGAGGGAGAGGGAGGAGGAGGGAGAGGTGGGGGGGGGGAGAGGGAGGAGGAGGGAGAGGTGGGGGGGGGGGGGGGAGAGGGAGAGGGAGAGAGGAGGTAGAGAGAGGGAGAGGGAGAGAGGAGGGAGAGGTGGGGGGAGAGAGGGAGAGAGGAGGGAGAGGTGGGGGGGAGAAAGGGAGAGGGAGGAGGAGGGAGAGGTGGGGGGGAGAAAGGGAGAGGGAGGAGGAGGGAGAGGTGGGGGGGAGAGAGGGAGGAGGAGGGAGAGGTGGGGGGGGGAGAGGGAGAGGGGAGGAGGAGGGAGAGGTGGGGGGGAGAGAGGGAGGAGGAGGGAGAGGTGGGGGGGGGGAGAGGGAGAGGTGGGGGGGAGAGGGAGGAGGAGGGAGAGGTGGGGGGGAGAGAGGGAGAGGGAGGACGAGGGAGAGGTGGGGGGGAGAGAGGAGAGGGAGGAGGAGGGAGAGGGAGAGGTGGGGGGGGAGAGAGGGAGAGGTGGGGGGGAGAGAGGGAGAGGTGGGGGGGGGGGAGAGAGGGAGAGGTGGGGGGGGAGAGAGGGAGAGGTGGGGGGGAGAGAGGGAGAGGTGGGGGGGGAGAGAGGGAGAGGTGAGGGGGGAGAGAGAGGGAGAGGTGGGGGGGGGGAGAGAGGGAGAGGTGGGGGGGGGGAGAGAGGGAGAGGTAGGGGGGGGGGGAGAGAGGGAGAGGTAGGGGGGGAGAGGGAGAGGTGGGGGGGAGAGAGGGAGAGGTGGGGGGGGAGAGAGGGAGAGGTGGGGGGGGAGAGGGAGAAGGGAGGAGGAGGGAGAGGTGGGGGGGAGAGGTGGGGGGGAGAGAGGGAGGAGGAGGAGAGAGAGGTGGGGGGGAGAAAGGGGCCTACAACTTTATTTGGTGCTGTTCTAAAATCACTGTGCAGTGTGATGCTTTGGATTTGTACTACTTGGGCATTACTTTGCAGTGAGGTACATGTAGTAAAACCACAGAAGAAGTTGCTGATGTGTAGCTTCATTCTTTTTGTTGTGATGCAGGCCATGGAGTGTGAATACTAACTCCTCGATCACACCTACAGTGTCCTTGCGTTTTGGTACATCAGAAGTACATTCATTTCCAATGGAACGCTGTGTTAGCCTTGCAGCGTTGCATTGCAGAGGCAGTTTCAGTGCTTTCTGTGTGGTACATACATTGGATTTATCTAACGAATGCATCAAATTGTGTGCGTAGACAGCTTGACAGAAATGGTAGCAGAAGGTGAATGTTGAACTTTTGTTGCCCACATATCCAGATGACGCTGAATACCATTTGGCGCAATAACACTGTCGGTGTGATCAAGGTGTATGTAAAATGTAGTTTATGACGATAACCTGAGTGCATGCAGCATTAGCCTACCACATATGTCCCTATAACAAATTATTACATCAAGGTATTTTTTACTAAAACTCACTCCATCATTTTTGTTTTACTGCCTTTTGAATAAAAAAAAAACGATTTGTTTTCAACTCCTGAGCGGGGTACATCGGCCTAACAAAGGCAACGTCATACCTTTTTTTAGGAGGAGTCTTCCAGCCGTCAATCATCAAAGTTGTGTCACCGGTGCGAGGAGGAAGGATAAGGAACTCCCGATGACAGAATCTAAACTCTAAACTGGAATAAACCTCGTTTGTCCTCAAGTTATTAGTGAACATTTCGCTTAAAAAGTGAAGTAATCAACGGCGGGCTTGTAGCCTATTAATCATTGGACGATACGTCTACGGATAGTTTGTACGCTACCTTTTACAGCACCGATGTCAGATGCGCCATCTCCATGCGCGACAGGATTGCAGTTTTCTGAAGGAGAGTTTTCGTTTTTTGGGGGGGGTGACGAGTTGGAGACAATTAACTTCATGATGAGAGAACGAACCTGGATTTAGGATTCAAAGACAAGGTAGCTATGATTGTTTACGATAATTAATGGGATTTTATTAGCCATATTGAGAGTTTACTAATCTAGTTTCTCCAATATCCAGTCTGAATATTTCGTTTTCGTCAAACGTATTTCTGATCGCTTGACTCACGTCTTTGCGCCCTCTGTCCATTTCTCTTGGAAATTCGGAGTTCGCTTGTGCGTAGTGGTTGCAACTCAAACATATGTTATCTGTGGAAATCAGTCATATGGTCAAATATTTTCCTAGGTTAATACGCAGACGTCTCGTTTTCTTCATGGGCACATTGCAAGTTTATTTGACTAAGTACGATAAAGAGGAGGAGGAGCATAATGAAACCCGTAGTGGAAATTCCTTCCCGACAATAAGTAGTCTATGCTTCTAAAATACTGTCGAAACCGGCTGTAGAGGTAGTGGATTATCAACAGTCACTCACCAGATGGACAGTTCAGAGGGCAGCGAGTAGGATACAGAACGCTCAGATAGAAAACCAACTTACAGAACAGCTGAGAACTACTCTATACATAAACAACAGGAGAGACCAGACAGACAGCTCTATAGGCTACATTTCTATCGTCAGAGTGTTGCATCCCACACGGAATAAGCAGTAGTAGTTTCCAGAGTTCAGTATCATGAAATGACGTTACTGTAGTAGACTGAGTGTCTCTGGTGCAGTGAGTACAGAACTCTCACATACTTTTGTTGTATAAACAGGCACAGTTCTATACATACCATCTCCTAAAATGTGCACCCCATTGCCACAGTTTAACACCCAAATGGTCTGTTTTTCATGTGCTGTACACGTTAAAATAGGGAATATCCCTTTTTTGAGATAACATAGTTAAATAAACCCTGCTAGCATTTGTCTTTTGGTGACATTTTTACAACCAAGGTCATTTTTTTTACTTTTGAGTCAACCATTACAACTGGAAATGCCTGGCCGTTTGGGGGAGTGTCTAGCAACAGTATCCATAGAATAGACTTGACACATATGTACCTAGTTACAAACCCAGAGTGGAGATGTCCAATAGAGTGACTGTGCTGCATGAAGGGAGCTGTGTATACTGGTAGACAGGGACCAGGAGAAGGATCCAGACAGAGGAAGACTGATCATGAAGGGAGCTGTGTATACTGGTAGACAGGGACCAGTAGAAGGATCCAGGCAGAGGAAGACTGATCATGAAGGCAGCTGTGTATACTGGTAGAAGGATCCAGACAGAGGAGGACTGATTATGAAGGGAGCTGTGTATACTGGTAGACAGGGACCAGTAGGAGGATCCAGGCAGAGGAAGACTGATCATGAAGGGAGCTGTGTATACTGGTAGACAGGGACCAGGAGAAGGATCCAGACAGAGGAAGACTGATCATGAAGGGAGCTGTGTATACTGGTAGACAGGGACCAGGAGAAGGATCCAGACAGAGGAGGACTGATCATGAAGGGAGCTGTGTATACTGGTAGACAGGGACCAGGAGAAGGATCCAGACAGAGGAGGACTGATCATGAAGGGAGCTGTGTATACTGGTAGACAGGGAGCAGGAGAAGGATCCAGACAGAGGAAGACTGATCATGAAGGGAGCTGTGTATACTGGTAGAAGGATCCAGACAGAGGAAGACTGATCATGAAGGGAGCTGTGTATACTGGTAGAAGGATCCAGACAGAGGAAGACTGATTATGAAGGGAGCTGTGTATACTGGTAGACAGGGACCAGTAGGAGGATCCAGGCAGAGGAAGACTGATCATGAAGGGAGCTGTGTATACTGGTAGACAGGGACCAGGAGAAGGATCCAGACAGAGGAAGACTGATCATGAAGGGAGCTGTGTATACTGGTAGACAGGGACCAGGAGAAGGATCCAGACAGAGGAGGACTGATCATGAAGGGAGCTGTGTATACTGGTAGACAGGGACCAGGAGAAGGATCCAGACAGAGGAGGACTGATCATGAAGGGAGCTGTGTATACTGGTAGAAGGATCCAGACAGAGGAAGACTGATCATGAAGGGAGCTGTGTATACTGGTAGAAGGATACAGACAGAGGAAGACTGATCATGAAGGGAGCTGTGTATACTGGTAGAAGGATACAGACAGGAAGACTGATCTGATACAGAGGTAGAGGGAGGAGCCTGAAGCTAACACAGACACACAAGCTGTGAACCAGGGTTCCCAAACCAGGATAACCTGGGAAGACCCAAATACGCTGAAGGTGAAACCCACGTCGCTGCTCTGCTAACAGCTTCCTCCACTGTCCCCCTTAGTGGGAACAAACCAGTAGTCCTCTGACTGCCCTCCTCCACAACTATCAACATGTTATGCTCTAGAAAAGGACCCAATTTGCTAGTTCCGTTAGCAACATTTCAAGTTAGCTGTGAAGTGGTCTTACAGTATGTTATCTGTTACAAAGGCAGACCCAGCTAGATGTAGCAGTTATGTACTAGTCTGGTGTGTTTAGGGCTGAGGAGGCTCACCCTGGCTGACGTTGTGTTTTATGTCAATGACCTGGTATTATTCATATTCAGTTCGTCCTTAGTTTGTTCATCTCGTGTTTCCAGGGTCATTTGTCAGTGAGGGGCTGACCACAGCCGGGGACAGGTAGTTACAACAGCCCCTGTGTCCTCATGCAGCCGGGGACAGGTAGTTACAACAGCCCTCGTGTCCTCATGCAGCCGGGGACAGGTAGTTACAACAGCCCTCGTGTCCTCATGCAGCCGGGGACAGGTAGTTACAACAGCCCTCGTGTCCTCATGCAGCCGGGGACAGGTAGTTACAACAGCCCTCGTGTCCTCATGCAGCCGGGTACAGGTAGTTACAACAGCCCTCGTGTCCTCATGCAGCCGGGGACAGGTAGTTACAACAGCCCCCGTGTCCTCATGCAGCCGGGGAGAGGTAGTTACAACAGCCCTCGTGTCCTCATGCAGCCGGGGAGAGGTAGTTACAACAGCCCTCGTGTCCTCATGCAGCCGGGGACAGGTAGTTACAACAGCCCTCGTGTCCTCATGCAGCCGGGGAAGGTAGTTACAACAGCCCCCGTGTCCTCATGCAGCCGGAGTAGAGCCTTTTAGGGCAGGGCAGCTGGCTGCACTTCCATGGTCAACTGACTCTCAAATTCAGGAATTTAACATGATGACGCAAAGGCAATTAACACCTGACAGAGAGAATATTGTCAGGGTTCACACACACACACACACACACACACACACGTTATGTTCTTCTATCCTCGTGGGGACTTCAAATATATTTCCATTCCAAATCCTATTTTCCCTCATCCTTACCATGAACTTAACCCGTAAACCTAACTCTTAAAGCTAACCCCTTAAACTAATTCTAATTCTAACCCTAACCACTAAACCCTTACACTAATTCTAACCCTAACCACTAAACCCTAACCCCTTACACTAATTCTAACCCTAACCACTAAACCTTAACCCCTTACACTAATTCTAATTCTAACCCTAACCACTAAACCCTAACCCCTTACACTAATTCTAACCCTAACCACTAAACCTTAACCCCTTACACTAATTCTAACCACTAAACCCTAATCCCTTACACTAATTCTAACCACTAAACCCTAATCCCTTACACTAATTCTAACCACTAAACCCTAACCCCTTACACTAATTCTAACCACTAAACCGTAATCCCTTACACTAATTCTAACCACTAAACCCTAATCCCTTACACTAATTCTAACCACTAAACCCTAACCCCTTACACTAATTCTAACCACTAAACCCTAACCCCTTACACTAATTCTAACCACTAAACCCTAACCCCTTACACTAATTCTAACCACTAAACCCTAATCCCTTACACTAATTCTAACCACTAAACCCTAATCCCTTACACTAATTCTAACCACTAAACCCTAATCCCTTACACTAATTCTAACCACTAAACCCTAATCCCTTACACGAATTCTAACCCTAACCACTAAACCCTAATCCCTTACACTAATTCTAACCCTAACCACTAAACCCTAACCTCCTAAATTTAAATTAGCCTTTGTCCTCAGGGTGCTGTGGGAATTGTCAGCACGAGGGTTAATTTTCCTTATTTTACTATCCTTGTGGGGACTTTTGGGGATTTGAATGTCCCAGAACCAGCATGTTCTTCAGTAGAGGTTGGTTGCTCTTATGCAGGTATCTGTGTAAAACACCACTGTAGGACTTTGGTCAGATGTTTTTAATACAAACATACTTAAAATACAGTAGTGACTGTGTCCATTTTTTTTGTCATGTGTATGTGGTCACATGAGGGAATTGAACCCTTGACCTTTGGCTGCTAGCGCCGCTCAGAACCACATGAGTACCACCAATAGGGCTGGGCGATTATGGCCCAAATATCATATTTCTATGGCGATATGTTACTCTGTTTCTATGTTTCTATGTTTCTGAATGAGTTTTATGACTAGTGCCTGGACCCTAGACCGGCAACACATGAATTATAGGTGTTTTTAAATGGTCTTTCTTCATGCTAATGGGTTTTCCACTCAACCCAGCCAGGACAGAACTGACAGCGAAGTAGTCCAATTAGAGTTGAACTTTTCAGTTATTTAACACAGTATAAAAATACCTTTTCTTTTTCTTCTATAGAGGGTATTGTACCAATCTGTAGCTCCATACCTGTATACTGGGACTCGTGATACAGGGTCCTTGTATGTGTCTTCATTCATGTGTATTTTATCCCTCCTGTTATTACTTTGGGAAGGACTCGTAAGGAAAGCATTTCTCGCTGATGTCTAAACCCTTTAGATTCACCACGTGACAAATACATTTTTTTTAAATTACATTTTAATATATCGCCAAGATCTAACCACCAATAGGAGCACAGAGCACATATCTGACTGCCGTCCATACAAGATCTAACCACCAATAGGAGCACACAGCACATATCTGACTGCCGTCCATACAAGATCTAACCACCAATAGGAGCACACAGCACATATCTGACTGCCGTCCATACAAGATCTAACCACCAATAGGAGCACAGAGCACATATCTGACTGCCGTCCATACAAGATCTAACCACCAATAGGAGCACAGAGCACATATCTGACTGCCGTCCATACAAGATCTAACCACCAATAGGAGCACACAGCACATATCTGACTGCCGTCCATACAAGATCTATCCACCAATAGGAGCACAGAGCACATATCTGACTGCCGTCCATACAAGGCTTTGGCTATACTGCACTAGATTGAGACGGATGCTAACTGGATCGAACTGGATTTCTGCATCAGTCAGGCTGAGTATCCTAACGAAGACCTTTTTGAGGAACATCGTGTGACCCGTTTTAGTTCCATCATACCAGACTAAAGGAACAGGGAAGTGTTAAAACGCCTGGTCAATATCATCATCGTTGCCATGTCGTTCCTCTTTTATACACGCGTGCAGACACACAGGAAGTAGGAACCGTTAGAACAGGATGTTTGGTGTCCGTTCTACTAGAGCCAACCATCCTTATTGTTCTTAGAGATGACTTTTATATGAGCTCTGTCTCGTCTAGAGTCATAAAACACAGACACCTTTTGAGGAGAGAGATGATGGTAGGAAATCCTGCTTCCGTGTGTTCTGGTAGAGAGGGCGTGGGGGAGTAACCTTCACTAACATGTCTTGTAAATGTTCATTTGAAAGGTGATTGTTGCGTTAGTCCCACCACCTTCTACTAACAGGTTTTATCCAGTGGCTGTTCAGTGTCTTGTTTGACCGGCCTTCTACTCCCTCACTCTGACTACTTCTGGGGCTGGGTTGAGGCAGCAGGATATTGGGCTTGGGGGAGGGAGAGTGTTTTGGGAAAACACAAACCCATGAGCAAGTGCAGTTCACACACCCTTTAATAATGGTCAGACATGTGGCACAAACACTTGGATGATCAGGACACACACCCTTTAATAATGATGTGGCACAAACACTTGGAAGATCAGGACACACACCCTTTAATAATGATGTGGCACAAACACTTGGAAGATCAGGACACACACCCTTTAATAATGATGTGGCACAAACACTTGGAAGATCAGGACACACACCCTTTAATAATGATGATGCACAAACACTTGGAAGATCAGGACACACTCCCTTTAATAATGATGATGCACAAACACTTGGAAGATCAGGACACACACCCTTTAATAATGATGTGGCACAAACACTTGGAAGATCAGGACACACACCCTTTAATAATGATGTGGCACAAACACTTGGAAGATCAGGACACACACCCTTTAATAATGATGATGCACAAACACTTGGAAGATCAGGACACACTCCCTTTAATAATGATGATGCACAAACACTTGGAAGATCAGGACACACACCCTTTAATAATGATGTGGCACAAACACTTGGAAGATCAGGACACACACCCTTTAATAATGATGTGGCACAAACACTTGGATGATCAGGACACACACCCTTTAATAATGATGATGCACAAACACTTGGATGATCAGGACACACACCCTTTAATAATGATGTGGCACAAACACTTGGATGATCAGGACACACACCCTTTAATAATGATGATGCACAAACACTTGGATGATCAGGACACACACCCTTTAATAATGATGATGCACAAACACTAGGATGATCAGGACACACACCCTTTAATAATGATGATGCACAAACACTTGGAAGATCAGGACACACACCCTTTAATAATGATGATGCACAAACACTTGGAAGATCAGGACACACACCCTTTAATAATGATGATGCACAAACACTTGGAAGATCAGGACACACCCCCTTTTGGAGCGGAGACGGGTGTCAGCTGTATCTGAAGTGTGATAGATGTATTGTGTGTGTCCCAGGCTTCGTCCCAAATGGCATCCTATTCCCTAAATAGTGCACTACTTTTGACTAGGGCTCTAGGGCCCAGTTCTCTAGAACACGTCCACTGAGTGTACAACACATTAACGCCTTCCTAATATTGAGTTTGAGGGTTTCTTGCTCAGTTTTCATGGTCAGGAAACTTCAGCCTTATGGTCATTTTATATTGTTTACTACGTCTTTACTAACATAAGTTATGAGCCCATGTAATTTAGTAATTTGTTAATAATTATATATTTTTATTTACTTAACCACCAATGCAGTTAAGAAAACTGTGTTAAGGGCTTGTAAGGTAAGCATTTCCCTGTAAGGTTTACACCTGTTGTTTACAGCGTATGTGACAACCATTTGATTTAACTATTTAAAGTTAAAACAATTTCTGGGATATCATCTGATCTCTTTCCCGGAGCTGATGGGCAGAATTCCAGAGGTTTTCTAGCACATTCCAGGACTGTATGACTGCTTGTTGTGGTCTGTGTTTCTAGGAATACCATTGGGCCATGTCTGTACAATATTATGGCTGAGTGTGTGTGTCACTTCTGGTACATTTTTAAACGACAAACCTTTTTATTTTGTAATGGATAAAATACCATCAAATTATTGTCCATCTTAATCATAACTGTTCAGATGTAATGTTTAAAAAAACGTTTTCCAAGACCATGAACATTTTTATCATAACTAGTTCTCATTACTGTAACATGTTCATAACCTGGATTTAATTAGTCAATTATTTATGTTTTAAACTATTAGTCATATAAAGAACGATTATCCGGTGAATGAACTCATCCGGATTGACTGACCTTCATGTCTCAAAGTAATGATGCGCTGTCGTTTCTCTTTTCTAATTTGAGCTGTTCTTGCTATAATATGGACTTGGTCTTCTACCAAATAGGGCCATCTTCTGTATACCACCCCTACCTTGTCACAACACAACTGATTGGTTATCTTCTGTACACGCCCCCTACCTTGTCACAACACAACTGATTGGTTAGTTATCTTCTGTACCTTGTCACAACACAACTGATTGGTTATCTTCTGTACACGCCCCCTACCTTGTCACAACACAACTGATTGGTTATCTTCTGTACACGCCCCCTACCTTGTCACAACACAACTGATTGGTTATCTTCTGTATACCACCCCTACCTTAACCAATCAGTTGTGTTGTGACAAGGTAGGTGGCGTGTACAGAAGATAACCAATCAGTTGTGTTGTGACATCTTCTGTACACGCCCCCTACCTTGTCACAACACAACTGATTGGCTCTAACGCATTAAGAAGGAAAGACATTCCACAAATTAACTTTTAACATGGCACACCTGTTAATTGAACATCATTCCAGGTGACTACCTCATGAAGCTGGTTGAGAGAATGCCAAGAGTGTGCAAAGGGTGGCTACTTTTTGAACAATCTCAAATATAAAATGTTTTGATTTGTTTAACACCTTTTTGGTTACATGATTCCATATGTTATTTAATAGCTTTGATGTCTTCACTATTTTACAGTGTAAGAAATGATGAAAAACCCAGGAATGAGTCGGTGTCCAAACGTTTGACTGGTCGTGTAAATATTTTTACGTTCCATTCCCGGAATTATCCCAAAGGGTTAAATGGATATTCTAGATCAGTAAAGTTACTTTAAGATGATTTCATCCTGAAATGCCATTATCACAGATATTTACTTGTATTGGTTTTGTGCTGTAAATGCAACAGAGCTGGAGACCGTGACCAGGTAAACACCTCAGCATGGATTTCTGTAAACCAATATGTCCTTTGTGTGACCCAAACAGTTCCAGGTGCTGACTAACAGATACAACTGTAGGCTATTCAACTAGACCCCAACAGAGTCAACTGTAGGCTATTAAACTAGACCCCAACAGATACAACTGTAGGCTATTAAACTAGACCCCAACAGAGTCAACTGTAGGCTATTAAACTAGACCCCAACAGAGTCAACTGTAGGCTATTAAACTAGACCCCAACAGAGTCAACTGTAGGCTATTAAACTAGACCCCAACAGAGTCAACTGTAGGCTATTCAACTAGACCCCAACAGAGTCAACTGTAGGCTATTCAACTAGACCCCAACAGAGTCAACTGTAGGCTATTAAAATAGACCCCAACAGAGTCAACTGTATCAGTTGCCACTCATTTGTTGGGTAAATCACCAGTGTTTCAGCATCATCTTGTATTCATCTTTGAATGTCAGTGTAATGTCCTCATTAACACAGTTTATATCAACGTCTTGTCAGATGTTTTCCGACCTCAACAGTAGTGTTTTATTTAAACTTTTTAACTAGGCAAGTCGGTTAAGAACAAATACTTATTGACAATGACGGCCTACGAAAAAGGCAAAAGGCCTGCTAAAAATATAGGACAAAATACACATCACGACGAGACAACACAACATGAAGAGAAACACATGACAACACAACATGAAGAGAAACACATGACAACACAACATGAAGAGAAACACATGACAACACGGCATCGTGGCAGCAACACATGACAACACGGCATCGTGGCAGCAACACATGACAACACTGCATCGTGGCAGCAACGCATGACAACACTGCATCGTGGCAGCAACGCATGACAACACTGCATCGTGGCAGCAACGCATGACAACACTGCATCGTGGCAGCAACGCATGACAACACTGCATCGTGGCAGCAACGCATGACAACACTGCATCGTGGCAGCAACGCATGACAACACTGCATCGTGGCAGCAACGCATGACAACACTGCATCGTGGCAGCAACGCATGACAACACTGCATCGTGGCAGCAACGCATGACAACACTGCATCGTGGCAGCAACGCATGACAACACTGCATCGTGGCAGCAACGCATGACAACACTGCATCGTGGCAGCAACGCATGACAACACGGCACCGTGACAACACTGCATCGTGGCAGCAACGCATGACAACACTGCATCGTGGCAGCAACGCATGACAACACTGCATCGTGGCAGCAACGCATGACATCACTGCATCGTGGCAGCAACGCATGACAACACGGCACCGTGACAACACTGCATCATGGCAACAACGCATGACAACACGGCATCATGGCAACAACGCATGACAACACGGCACCATGACAACACTGCATCATGGCAACAACGCATGACAACACTGCATCATGGCAACAACGCATGACAACACTGCATCATGGCAACAACGCATGACAACACTGCATCATGGCAACAACGCATGGCAACACTGCATCATGGCAACACTGCATCATGGCAACACTGCATCATGGCAACACTGCATCATGGCAACACTGCATCATGACAACACTGCATCATGACAACACTGCATCATGACAACACTGCATCATGACAACACTGCATCATGACAACACTGCATCATGACAGCAACACATGACAACACTGCATCATGACAACAACACATGACAACACTGCATCATGACAACAACACATGACAACACGGCATCATGGCAGCAACACAACATGGTATCGGCACAAAACAGGGTACAGACATTATTGGGCCCAGACAACGGCACAAAGGGCAGAAGGTAAAGGCATTACATCATGCAGAGTGTATGATAGTGTAATGTCAGGAAGAGTCCACTTCACAGGTCAACAATTACAACATTGTGCTAAATGTCTCAACATCCAATGAGGGATAAGATGAGCGCCACAAATCAGGAAATGACTTGGTGCTTATCTTTTCTAATCATTTAGGATTGTTGACATACAGCTGGATCTACAAAATAGATCTAAGGATGAGGACATTTGTTGACAGACCACTTTTAAGTTCTGAAAACAAAACGCTTGATTTAAGTGTGTGTGTGTATTATTATTATTATTATAGCCTCTAAATCAGGGAGGTCAACTTTTATAGGCTCACGGATCAACTTCCAGAAACAACCCCCGACCTTTTGGAACACCGAATAGTAGATTAGACCAAGTGCCATTTTGAAGTGTTTGTCCATCAGCAATAGTTCTCTTATGTCTGTCAGTCACTCAGTTAGTCATGTCAGCTACCATGTTTCTGTTGTTGATTTGTACGTTAGTCTCGTAGTGCTGAGTGATTTTTTTTGGCGGGGAGGGGTTATTTAACAACTAATTGACCGACATCGGTTCAGTTACTTGAATTCCATCTTAGTTTTTTGTGTGAGCCCAGCGCTAGACTTCATTCACCAGAGAAATCAAGTCAAGAATGATGTGGGACGCCGGGCTGCAGGGAGTTGATTTCATTAAGAAAACATTCACCCCAGTTCAGTGGAGAAACTTTAACTAATTACAATGACCATAATCCTTTGCGGCAGTTTTTCCCAGCTCTGAGAGGAAGAGGCGACCCGAGAAGTTTCACTTTCGCCAAAATCTGGCCTAAATAAGCCCAATGCATTTATATAGGCTTATATTGAACATGGATTTGTCACCTGCCTTCCTGCCTTTGGGAGAACGACTCCCATGAGCGTCTCCTCATGGTAAACACTTCTCTGGATGGATAGGCCTATGAGCGTCTCCTCATGGTAAACACTTCTCTGGATGGATAGGCCTATGAGCGTCTCCTCATGGTAAACACTTCTCTGGATGGATAGGCCTATGAGCGTCTCCTCATGGTAAACACTTCTCTGGATGGATAGGCCTATGAGCGTCTCCTCATGGTAAACACTTCTCTGGATGGATAGGCCTATGAGCGTCTCCTCATGGTAAACACTTCTCTGGATGGATAGGCCTATTCGCGTCTCCTCATGGTAAACACTTCTCTGGATGGATAGGCCTATGAGCGTCTCCTCATGGTAAACACTTCTCTGGATGGATAGGCCTATGAGCGTCTCCTCATGGTAAACACTTCTCTGGATGGATAGGCCTACACTTTATTTATGCCTGCTACGTTATGTTATTTACACAGACTTCGAGAGAGCAATGAACACAACGACGAGAGAGAGGGACGGACACAACGACGAGAGAGAGGGACGGACACAACGACGAGAGAGAGGGACGGAGATGACAGTTTTTGAAAGTGTACCTCATCTACATTGAAGAACTAGTGAAAGGATTTTGTCAGAATTATTTCATATACATTTTCCTAATTCATAGTAATTTTCTATTTGGACCTGACAGACAATTGAATGTTCATTAATAATTTTGGCTTTGGAATTTCCATTAAAAAGCTAAAATCATTAATGTCATTATTTCATAATACATTTATGGAAAAAAATGTACTTCCAGGATACGTCCACCATATTCCTGAGACCGTCACATGATTCACTTCCTGGATACGTCCACCATATTCCTGAGACCGTCACATGATTCACTTCCTGGATACGTCCACCATATTCCTGAGACGGTCACATGATTCACTTCCTGGATACGTCCACCATATTGCTGAAACCGTCACATGATTTCCAATAAGTCCAGATGGAGAAGAGATGATGCACAATGGGAGAATCTCAATTGCATACTCCTCACATCCTCTCGTAATCTCCCTCCTCGCTTCCTTCTCAAAACCCATTGGAGGAGAAGGTCAGAGGGGAGAGACATCTGGCTTTCTCATCCAAAGGGTTTTTGAGGAGGAGAGAGGACGCGAGGAGTATCTAATTGAGATCCTCCCATTGTCTGGCTGGACAACTCTCCTAACAAGCTTCATTCAGCATGACATCCTTCTGCTTAGACTCCAGTTGCATTGCACACGATGAAAAATGATATTTTGCATTTCAAACTAATCCATTTTATTATTCTTCATCAGCCAACAGCCAGAGCAGTATTATGGTCAGAGGTAATGAGGGTGTGTGTTTGAGTTAGACTTCCTTCCTGCTGTTATCTTGTATAATTGTTTAATGAGGACTTTGGCTGCGACTCCAGTCTTCAGAGACTGATTTAGGGCTTATTCAAGTTGAAGAGAGTTCTAGCAGAGGCACCGTGATGAGATTCAAATGTACATAATATTGACATAACTTTTCAATTTACATTAGCAACGGACTCTCCTGTGCCTGCCGAGAGAGTGTTTGGGGGCTTGGCAACGGACGTTCTTGCGCTGTAGTTTTAAAATGTACTGTAAATATCCCAGTAACGAAGGCAACTTTTCATCTCAACCATATATTTATTTTTTACTTTTTTAAATTTCACCTTTTTATATAACCAGGTAGGCTAGTTGAGAACACCTTTATATAACCAGGTAGGCTAGTTGAGAACACCTTTATATAACCAGGTAGGCTAGTTGAGAACACCTTTATATAACCAGGTAGGCTAGTTGAGAACACCTTTATATAACCAGGTAGGCTAGTTGAGAACACCTTTATTTAACCAGGTAGGCTAGTTGAGAACAAGTTCTCATTTGCAACTGTGACCTGGCCAAGATAAAGCATAGCAGTTCGACACAAACAACACCACAGAGTTACACATGGAGTAAACAATAAACAAGCCAATAACACAAACAAGGAAAGGCGGCCAAATGAGGTGTTGGCTTTGGGGTTGATCAGTGAGATACACCCGCTGGAACGTGCTCTACGGGAGGGTGTTGTTATGGTGACCAGTGAACTGACATCAGGCAGAGCTTTACCTAGCGTAGACTTATAGATGACCTGGAGCCAGTGGGTCTGGCGACGAATATGTAGCGAGGGCCAGCCGAGTAGAGCATACAGGTCGCAGTGGTAGTTGTATAAGGTGATTTGGTAACAAAACGGATGGCACTATGATAGACTGCATCCAGTTTACTGAGTAGAGTGTTGGAAGCTATTTTGTAGATGCCATGGCCGAAGTCGAGGATCGGTAGGATAGTCAGTTTTACTAGGGTAAGTTTGGAGGCGTGAGTGAAGGAGGCTTTGTTGCGAAATAGAAAGCCGAATCTAGATTTGATTTTGTATTGGAGATGTTTATGAGTCTGGAAGGAGAGTTGGAGATGTTTAACATGAGTCTGGAAGGAGAGTTTACAGTCTAGCCAGTCACCTAGGTATTTATAGTTGTCCACATATTCTAGGTCGGAACAGTCCAGGGTGGTGATGCTAGGCGGGCGGGTGCGGGCAGCGAACGGTTAAAAAGCATGCAGGTGGAGGCCACGGAAGGAGTGTTGTATGGCATTGAAGCTCGTTTGGAGGTTAGTTAACACAGTGTCCAAAGAAGGGCCAGATGTATACAGAATGGTGTCGTCTGAGTAGAGGTGGGTCAGGGAATCACCCGCAGCAAGAGCGACATCATTGATGTATACAGAGAAAAGAGTCGGCCCGAGAATTGAACCCTGTGGTACCCCCATAGAGACTGCCAGAGGTCCGGACAACATGCCCTCCGATTTGACACTCTGTCTGCAAAGTAGTTGGTGAACCAGGCGAGGCAGTCGTCAGAAAAACCAAGGCTATTGAGTCTGCCGATAAGAATGTGGTGATTGACAGAGTCGAAAGCCTTGGCCAGGTCGATGAAGTACTGTGCAGCCGTCTATCTTTTTTCGATGGCGGTTATGATATCGTTTAGTACCTTGAGCGTGGCTGAGGTGCACCCGTGACCGGCTCGGAAGCAGGAGGAAGCATGGCCAGCCATTGAGAAATGCTTATTGAAATGTTCAATTATAATGGATTTATCAGTGGTGACCGTGTTACCTAGCCTCAGTGCAGTGGGCAGCTGGGAGGAGGTGCTCTTGTTCTCTATGGACTTTAGTGTCCCAGTTGGAGCTACAGGATGCAAATTTCTGCTTGAAAACGCTAGCCTTTGCTTTCCTGACTGACTGCGTGTATTGGTTCCTGACTTCCCTGAACAGTTGCATATCGCGGGGACTATTCGATGCTATGGCAGTCCGCCACAGGATGTTAAACTCTTCACAAGCATGTGCAAACAATTAAAGTGTTCATATTCTCATCCATAACGTTACACTCATTACTTTTTACCTTCAAGACGAGAGCACAGTTACTAAAGCGAACAAAGTCTTCGTCAAGTAACGTTAGCCGATCAAACATGAGTGATTAGCCCCCCCCGCTCCTCATACAAATATAAGGTACAGTAGGCCTACCTTACAACTATATAAGGTACAGTAGGCCTACCTTACAACTATATAAGGTACAGTAGGCCTACCTTACAACTATATAAGGTACAGTAGGCCTACCTTACAACTATATAAGGTACAGTAGGCCTACCTTACAACTATATAAGGTACAGTAGGCCTACCTTACAACTATATAAAGTACAGTAGGCCTACCTTACAACTATATAAAGTACAGTAGGCCTACCTTACAACTATATAAGGTACAGTAGGCCTACCTTACAACTATATAAGGTACAGTAGGTCTACCTTACAACTATATAAGGTACAGTAGGCCTACCTTACAACTATATAAGGTACAGTAGGCCTACCTTACAACTATATAAGGTACAGTAGGCCTACCTTACAACTATATAAGGTACAGTAGGCCTACCTTACAACTATATAAGGTACAGTAGGCCTACCTTACAACATTAGAACAAACCAGGCTTCATTTTGATCCATATCATGCTAGTCATTCCATATAAAGTAATAAGGTAGAGTAAACTCTGACTGAAAACGTGGGTAATTCGGTGTGAGGTGACATCAGCTGTTTTACATGGCTCACTGCAGCCAGACGAATCACTGAGGACTCTTTTTTAATTTATTTTTACCTACTGCAAAAAATGTCAATGTAACCGACTGTTATGTTATTGCAATTTCAGTTAAAATCTCAATAAAACAAGCCTCTCATCAATACATTTACTCTGCTATTAAGATGTTTTACTGTAGCAGAGCTCAATGAGACCGTTCTGTTTCCCCTGCTCTGCTCTGAGGGGAGTGACTGGAGGAAGGCTCACCCATAACCTCCGGCGCTAGTGGTCGAGACCGTTCTGTTTCCGCTGCCCTGCCCTGAGGGGAGTGACTGGAGGAAGGCTCACCCATAACCTCCGGCGCTAGTGGTCGAGACCGTTCTGTTTCCGCTGTCCTGCTCTGAGGGGAGTGACTGGAGGAAGGCTCACCCATAACCTCCGGCGCTAGTGGTCGAGACCGTTCTGTTTCCGCTGCCCTGCTCTGAGGGGAGTGACTGGAGGAAGGCTCACCCATAACCTCCGGCGCTAGTGGTCGAGACCGTTCTGTTTCCGCTGTCCTGCTCTGAGGGGAGTGACTGGAGGAAGGCTCACCCATAACCTCCGGCGCTAGTGGTCGAGACCGTTCTGTTTCCGCTGTCCTGCTCTGAGGGGAGTGACTGGAGGAAGGCTCACCCATAACCTCCGGCGCTAGTGGTCGAGACCGTTCTGTTTCCGCTGCCCTGCTCTGAGGGGAGTGACTGAAGGAAGGCTCACCCATAACCTCCGGCGCTAGTGGTCGAGACCGTTCTGTTTCCGCTGCCCTGCTCTGAGGGGAGTGACTGGAGGAAGGCTCACCCATAACCTCCGGCGCTAGTGGTCGAGACAGAGGAAATGCTCAAGTTTACGTTACAGCAATGTCTCTGGAATCTCCTGAAAGGACTAGTTTACGTTACAGTAATGTCTCTGGAATCTCCTGAAAGGACTAGTTGACTATTTTACAACTTGACGTTAGATGGTTCCTCACCCTGAAGGTAGTAGATAAACCAGGAGAAACTGTCATCCATGGTTCAGTACTCTTTAAACAGCCATTACTAACTTCAGCTAACTTTAGCCACCACTAGCTAACAACCAATGGACATGATGGGGGCAACTAGGTGGGGACTAAAATGGAAATAGGTCTTGGCCTAAATTCACAAAACATCTCAGAGGGGAGGGGGTGGGGTGCGAGAGTGTGTCTGACTCACTGCCATCAGTCTGACAGTGTGTGAATAGTGTTGGTGTGCTGACACAAACCTAGACCTAGACCTCATCTCTTCACCACATACACATACATAGTAGGGTTACACACGTACAGTAGGGTTACACACGCACAGTAGGGTTACACACACGCACAGTAGGGTTACACACACGCACAGTAGGGTTACACACACGCACAGTAGGGTTACACACACGCACAGTAGGGTTACACACACGCACAGTAGGGTTACACACACGCACAGTAGGGTTACACACACGCACAGTAGGGTTACACACACGCACAGTAGGGTTACACACACGCACAGTAGGGTTACACACACAAACGTGTAGAGTAGGGTTACACACATAAACATGTAGAGTAGGGTTACACATGTGTATAGTAGGGTTACACGCTTTAGGCCAGGGCGGTATACCGGGATATTTGGAAATAGGAATGATTTCTTTCCAAAACCGTCGATGTTAAGTATTTCTTTTAAAGTGTTATTTTTATAATTTTATAATTAATTTTATATATTTTTTATAAATGTGACTTTTTAAGGAAATACCTGAAGTCACCTTGTGAAATACGTTAGGAGATAAAGAAGATTGTGTCCTTCATTTCACCGATCACCATTTTTCGTTGTGAAGCATAGCGCTAGTCCCCAGTCATGTGGTGTTTGTTTACAAGCACACGACGAGAGACCCCGGGAGTCAGGTGATGTAGTTACATTACGCAATTCACAACTAAATGTTTGCCAGCTAGATACCTTAGTTGATAACTGTCTAAAATGTGCTAAATACTCTGCAGTCGTGCATTTTGGATTGCTAATTTAGTAGCTAGTTAGCGAAGTGGTTAAGCTTCTTCCAAAATCAAGTTTCGCTTGGTAACAGCTGATAATCCCCTCCTGGATCAAGAGCCTTTCTGTTTATTTGTTTTGTGTTTGTGCAGCAATCTGTGAGTAGCATTTTTGAGTTCCTTGTAGAACTTTGAGCTGGGATGTCTGTCCTGCTTAATCAATGCGCTCATTAGCATTTAGTTAGCATTCTCTATGGGATTTTACATGTACTTGTTAGCATTGCTAACCTTTGGATTACAGTAGCAACCCCTAGTGTTCAGTGCCGGTATTACTGGATATCCCATTATGGCACAAGGTCGGTATGACAGTCTGGATACCTCCCAAGCCTAGTAGGGTTTAACATGGGTAACCAGGATCACGGACTGTTCTGGGATCACTTTTCACATGTCCCAGAGTGTGTGCTGTACATAGTCTATCGGTAAATAGCCCACCCATTTTTACCTACCTCATCCCCATACTGTTTTTATTTATTTACTTTTCTGCTCTTTTGCACACCAATATCTCTACCTGTACATGACCATCTGATCATTTATCACTCCAGTGTTAATCTGCAAAATTGTAATTATTTGCCTACCTCCTCATGCCTTTTGCACACAATGTATATAGACTCTCTTTTTTTTCTACTGTGTTATTGACTTGTTAATTGTTTACTCCATGTGTAACTCTGTGTTGTCTGTTCACACTGCTATGCTTTGTCTTGGCCAGGTCGCAGTTGCAAATGAGAACTTGTTCTCAACTAGCCTACCTGGTTAAATAAAGGTGTTCTCAACTAGCCTACCTGGTTAAATAAAGGTTAAATAAAAAAATTAAATAAATAATAGTGCGTGGCTGCCTGCCTTTTCTTGCTGACCCCTCTTGTTTGCTCAGAAAGCCAATAAGTTAATGATTATCACAGTTCTATGTACCCTGCTGTCGAGCACGAGAGCAGGACCATCATGCAACAACATGTCTAGGTGGCACTGAAATGAGAGTCCACAGAATGTCTGATTGATTGTAGATAACAGAAGCCCTCAGCATGTAAATAACAGAAGCCCTCAGCAGTGGTAGAATGAAAGAAATTATGCAAGAATTTAGACTCAGACTTAGTCTGAGAATAATATTAGCTTCTTTCTCGTTCTGTGTGTTAGAGAACAGCTTAGTTCTGAACAGTGTCTCATACTGTTCCTGGTCATCTCGATCGTGGTGTTGACACACAGTTGGTCTTTCTTGCCTACAGGTTGCTGCCGCACCCCTCCCCCTCTGTGTCCCATTGGCTGCTGTTCCCCAGGGGGTGGGACTCAGTATGGGTTAAGAGCTGTGAGGCCAGACTGAGAGGACAGTGAAGCCTGACACACTCCACCCGCCACACAGGTAAGACCAACTCCTGTTACACACACAGAGAGAGAGAGAGACTCCACCCACCTACACAGGTAAGACCAACTCCTGTTACACACACAGAGAGAGAGAGAGACTCCACCCACCTACACAGGTAAGACCAACTCCTGTTACACACACAGAGAGGGAGACTCCACCCACCTACACAGGTAAGACCAACTCCTGTTACACACACAGAGAGGGAGACTCCACCCACCTACACAGGTAAGACCAACTCCTGTTACACACACAGAGAGGGAGACTCCACCCACCTACACAGGTAAGACCAACTCCTGTTACACACACAGAGAGGGAGACTCCACCCACCTACACAGGTAAGACCAACTCCTGTTACACACACACAGAGGGAGACTCCACCCACCTACACAGGTAAGACCAACTCCTGTTACACACACAGAGAGGGAGACTCCACCCACCTACACAGGTAAGACCAACTCCTGTTACACACACAGAGAGGGAGACTCCACCCACCTACACAGGTAAGACCAACTCCTGTTACACACACAGAGAGAGAGACTCCACCCACCTACATAGGTAAGACCAACTCCTGTTACACACACAGAGAGGGAGACTCCACCCACCTACACAGGTAAGACCAACTCCTGTTACACACACAGAGAGAGAGAGAGACTCCACCCACCTACACAGGTAAGACCAACTGTTATGCTCACAGGTAAAAGAACATTAGACAGTCAATGCAATAAAGATTGCTTGTGTACTATAGGTGTGAGGGGAGGATGGCTGAGAGGGAGAGAATGAAGAAGAGGGAGGATGAGAGGACACAGGGGGCCTGAAGGCACTGGGGCAGAAGTGTTGCTAGGAGACAGTGGAACTGAAACACAAGACAGCGAAAGGGTAGAACGAGGGAGAGATGAGGAAGAAAGATAAAGGACACCTGGAAGTAGAGAGGGGAAGAGAGTGGGGGAGGGTTATGGTGGGTAAGAGGAGGTCATTGTGTTTCAATGAGAGAAGTACTCTGAGAAGGGTTAGTGGGGGAGGGAGAGAGCCTGCTTTCAGCCTTGCTCAGGTGGGTTGTTCTGCTCATTCCAACTCGAATAGCAAGAGAAGAATGTAAATATTTGATTTTGTCCGAACAGGAATCCTGTCTTTTTGTGTGTGATGATGACCAGGTCTTAGTGTTGTATTGAACTGCTGCTGTGTTCTATGTTCTTATCAACTAAATCAAAGCAAATGTTGAGCCTCAGCTTTAATGCAAATGAGTCACCCAATTTTTGCATGTCACTGATGTCAGTAGAGACAATAACTCTAGTAAATGAAGTAACCCAGTGATGGTGTCAGACAATAACTAGTAAATGAAGAACCCAGGGATGGTGTCAGACAGTAGAGATAATAACTAGTAAATGAAGTCACCCAGGGATGGTGTCAGACAATAACTGGTCAATTAAGTAACCCAGGGATGGTGTCAGATAATAACAAGTAAATGAAGTCACCCAGGGATGGTGTCGGATAATAACTAGTAAATGAAGTCACCCAGGGATGGTGTCAGACAATAACTGGTCAATGAAGTAACCCAGGGATGGTGTCAGATAATAACTAGTAAATGAAGTCACCCAGGGATGGTGTCAGATAATAACTAGTAAATGAAGTCACCCAGGGATGGTGTCGGATAATAACTAGTAAATGAAGTCACCCAGGGATGGTGTCAGACAATAACTGGTCAATGAAGTAACCCAGGGATGGTGTCAGATAATAACTAGTAAATGAAGTCACCCAGGGATGGTGTCAGACAATAACTAGTAAATGAACTAACCCAGTGATGGTGTCAGTAGAGATAATAACTAGTAAATGAACTAACCCAGTGATGGTGTCAGTAGAGATAATAACTAGTAAATGAACTAACCCAGGGAAAAGGAAGTGAGTCTATAAAGGTTTTATAGACTCTGTTTTGAAAAGCCAAAATCTTCAGGATCCCATCCTGTCTTACTCTGTTGAGTCACTCTGAGATGAGGTCCAGATTAGTGAGGGGGGGGTTTAGGGGAGGAGGAGGTTTAGGGAGGGAGGTGGGTGTGTTGAGGGGGAGGGGTGTATGTTTGTGCCCCCACACCCACATCCTTGTGGTTATGATTCCACCTTGGTTGGCTGTATCAGCTGTGCTCTTGTAGGGTTGGAAGCCAAAGCTGCACAGCCAATATCTCTCCTAGGTTGTGCAGTTGTCATCAGTCAGACTAGGACCACAGATTAGGATCACGAGGGCTCTCTGGAATATAAAGCACATGATCAGTGATTCGCTGCCTAGAAACATTGAATTTCCCTAAATAACCTTTCCAACTTTCCTGAAGGACTTTCTGGCCATTTCAAAATAAATATTTCAAATGTTCAAATTGACCCATAGGTCTCCATCTTAGAGTCAAGCAGATTTTGAATAAATTGTAGATTTGAATAAATTGTAGATTTGAATCAATTGTAGATTTGCAGTCTGATTACCATTCATCTGAAATTGCTCATGCATTCTGTGGAGGCATTATTCTGGAGCATTGATTCTTAGAAACCTGTGTTCTCTTGAAGTGAAGCCATTACACCCACCCCCCCTCCCCCGAGTCCTTAAAGTAGAATGAACATGTGGGCTATTTGTAGTCATGTGTTTTTGCACTAACTGGCCATATTAACTCAGGGGGAGATTTCCATCCTATTCAATGTTTTTATGTAGTTTTTTTTACCTTTATTGAACCAGGCAAGTCAGTTAAAGAACAAATTCTTATGTTCAATGACGGCCTAGGAACAGTGGGTTAACTGGTCTAGGAACAGTGGGTTAACTGGTCTAGGAACAGTGGGTTAACTGGTCTAGGAACAGTGGGTTAACTGGTCTAGGAACAGTGGGTTAACTGGTCTAGGAACAGTGGGTTAACTGGTCTAGGAACAGTGGGTTAACTGGCCTAGGAACAGTGGGTTAACTGCCTGTTCAGGGGCAGAACGACAGATTTGTACCTTGTCAGCTCGGGGGTTTGAACTTGCAACCTTTCAGTTACTAGTCCAACACTCTAACCACTAGGCTACCTGCCGTCCCTACACTCTAACCACTAGGCTACCTGCCGTCCCTACACTCTAACCACTAGGCTACCTGCCGTCCCTACACTCTAACCACTAGGCTACCTGCCGTCCCTACACTCTAACCACTAGGCTACCTGCCGTCCCTACACTCTAACCACTAGGCTACCCTTCCGTCCCTACACTCTAACCACTAGGCTACCTGCCGTCCCTACACTCTAACCACTAGGCTACCTGCCGTCCCTACACTCTAACCACTAGGCTAGTTGACCACTAATTTGTGTGTAAAGCATTTTGTTGCATTGTGCATATGACAAATAAACAAACTTGAATGTGTCCCCTCATCTCTCTCCTCTTCCTCGTCTATATCTCTCTCCTCTCCCTCGTCTATATCTCTCTCCTCTCCCTCGTCTATATCTCTCTCCTCTCCCTCGTCTATATCTCTCTCCTCTCCCTCGTCTATATCTCTCTCCTCTCCCTCGTCTATATCTCTCTCCTCTCCCTCGTCTATCTCTCTCTCCTCTCCCTCGTCTATCTCTCTCTCCTCTCCCTCGTCTATCTCTCTCTCCTCTCCCTCGTCTATCTCTCTCTCCTCTCCCTCGTCTATCTCTCTCTCCTCTCCCTCGTCTATCTCTCTCTCCTCTCCCTCGTCTATCTCTCTCTCCTCTCCCTCGTCTATCTCTCTCTCCTCTCCCTCGTCTATCTCTCTCTCTTCTCCCTCCCTCTAGGTGGCTAGAGATCAGAGGTCGTAGCTAGAGGTCATGGCGGGCCTGAGGAGAAAGCTGAAGTTTCTGGTGACGTTGATGACGGTCAATCTCTTCATCTTCATCCTAGTGTTCCACGGAGGAGGAGGAGGACAGGACAAGGGACACAACAAGGTGAGAGGGGACAGGACAAGAGACACGACAAGGTGAGAGGGGACAGGACAAGGGACACAACAAGGTGAGGAGGAGGGGACAGGACAAGGTGAATAGGGGACAGGACAAGGTGAATAGGGGACAGGACAAGGTGAATAGGGGACAGGACAAGGTGAATAGGGGACAGGACAAGGTGAATAGGGGACAGGACAAGGTGAATAGGGGACAGGACAAGGTGAATAGGGGACAGGACAAGGTGAATAGGGGACAGGACAAGGTGAATAGGGGACAGGACAAGGTGAATAGGGGACAGGACAAGGTGAATAGGGGACAGGACAAGGTGAATAGGGGACAGGACAAGGTGAATAGGGGACAGGACAAGGTGAATAGGGGACAGGACAAGGTGAATAGGGGACAGGACAAGGTGAATAGGGGACAGGACAAGGTGAATAGGGGACAGGACAAGGTGAATAGGGGACAGGACAAGGTGAATAGGGGACAGGACAAGGGACACAAGGTGAGGAGGGGACAGGACAAGGTGAAGAGGGGACAGGACAAGGGACAGAACAAGGTGAGGAGGGGGCACCACAAGGTGAGGAGGGGGCACCACAAGGTGAAGACAAAGGGTGGGGGGGAGGTGACAGGACAATATTCATTGTGATGTAGAACTGCTTCTCTGACCTCTCCTCGGGGACCCCCAGAAGTCTCACAATGTTTTTGTATCACTGAACCATCTGCCCTGATTCACACTAATCAAGGGCTTGATGATTAACTAATGACTGGAGGTGAACTTGACAGTTCATGCAGCTTTAGTATTCTGATCAGAGTGTTCTGGACACATCATGTATCCACGTGTAAATGTGTCTACCGGGTCACAGTGTGTCACAATCCCCTTTTCCTGCTCTATATTCCATTTCCACTATGCATCCTACCAACAGAGCCCACTGTACGCGCTTTCAGTAGCCTGATCTACGTCTGTTACGTTCCCCAGTTTCTGTGTTGTGAGTTTGTATGTTCATTTGAAGAAATAACTTCCTGGATTCCAAGCAGCTGATTGGTCAGCCCCATGGTGGATTGAGCTCTGACCCCTCCCTCTCGTCAGGGGATACAGCTTGTCTCTCCAATCACCAACTCCTTCTCCAGCTTGATAAAAGCCAGTGTTCCTTTGTCAGGGAGAAACAGCTTCTCTTTATGTCCTGTGTTGATTGTTGTGGCGGTCAGTAAAAGTAGTGTGGATATTATTTTGTAGCCACTCCTTCCGGGGTCTGTGTCTGCCAATAGGACTTCGTGGTTTTGGTTATTGAAATTGTTCACTTAAAGTATAATTAATTTTTCTGTTTCATTTGTTCCCGGGTGGGGGGCACCTTGGGAACGTTTAGGCAAGAGGCCTGCGGGTATACGTGACCCGTAGTATTGAATCTGTCTATGGACAAGAGGTAAGACCTGGGTGGACCACCACCTGTATTCTGGTTAGCGCGCCAGGCGGTGCTGAAGGTTAGGTAAGAGGTGGGGAGGCGGGGTAAGAGGTGGGGACTCTAACTTTTAACTTTATTTTCTTTGGTCCAGCCCCTTTTCCCCACCTTACCGTGTGAAGGAAGAATAAATTCCCTGTAAACAGTGTTTTTCTCTGCCTATGTCCACCTTCTCTGCACCTCCGATCACCATACTGTTACCCTCCACGGGGGCTGAGATGTAGCAGGGTGTTGTGTTTCACTCCACTGGGAGCTGAGATGTAGCAGGGTGTTGTGTTTCACTCCACTGGGAGCTGAGATGTAGCAGGGTGTTGTGTTTCACTCCACTGGGGGCTGAGATGTAGCAGGGTGTTGTGTTTCACTCCACTGGGGGCTGAGATGTAGCAGGGTGTTGTGTTTCACTCCACTGGGGGCTGAGATGTAGCAGGGTGTTGTGTTTCACTCCACTGGGGGCTGAGATGTAGCAGGGTGTTGTGTTTCACTCCACTGGGGGCTGAGATGTAGCAGGGTGTTGTGTTTCACTCCACTGGGGGCTGAGATGTAGCAGGGTGTTGTGTTTCACTCCACTGGGGGCTGAGATGTAGCAGGGTGTTGTTTCACTCCACGAGGGGCTGAGATGTAGCAGGGTGTTGTTTCACTCCACGAGGGGCTGAGATGTAGCAGGGTGTTGTGTTTCACTCCACTGGGAGCTGAGATGTAGCAGGGTGTTGTGTTTCACTCCACTGGGAGCTGAGATGTAGCAGGGTGTTGTTTCACTCCACTGGGAGCTGAGATGTAGCAGGGTGTTGTTTCACTCCACTGGGAGCTGAGATGTAGCAGGGTGTTGTTTCACTCCACTGGGAGCTGAGATGTAGCATGGTGTTGTGTTAATCACGATACTGTTACCCTCCACTGGGGGCTGAGATGTAGCAGGGTGTTGTTTCACTCCACTGGGAGCTGAGATGTAGCAGGGTGTTGTGTTTCACTCCACTGGGAGCTGAGATGTAGCAGGGTGTTGTTTCACTCCACTGGGAGCTGAGATGTAGCAGGATGTTGTTTCACTCCACTGGGGGCTGAGATGTAGCAGGGTGTTGTTTCACTCCACTGGGAGCTGAGATGTAGCAGGGTGTTGTGTTAATCACGATACTGTTACCCTCCACTGGGGGCTGAGATGTAGCAGGGTGTTGTTTCACTCCACTGGGAGCTGAGATGTAGCAGGGTGTTGTGTTTCACTCCACTGGGGGCTGAGATGTAGCAGGGTGTTGTGTTTCACTCCACTGGGGGCTGAGATGTAGCAGGGTGTTGTTTCACTCCACGAGGGGCTGAGATGTAGCAGGGTGTTGTGTTTCACTCCACTGGGGGCTGAGATGTAGCAGGGTGTTGTGTTTCACTCCACTGGGGCTGAGATGTAGCAGGGTGTTGTTTCACTCCACTGGGAGCTGAGATGTAGCAGGGTGTTGTGTTTCACTCCACTGGGAGCTGAGATGTAGCAGGGTGTTGTGTTTCACTCCACTGGGAGCTGAGATGTAGCAGGGTGTTGTTTCACTCCACTGGGGGCTGAGATGTAGCAGGGTGTTGTTTCACTCCACTGGGGGCTGAGATGTAGCAGGGTGTTGTTTCACTCCACTGGGGGCTGAGATGTAGCAGGGTGTTGCGTTACCCTCCACGGGGGGCTGAGATGTAGCAGGGTGTTGTGTTACCCTCCACGGGGGGCTGAGATGTAGCAGGGTGTTGCGTTACCCTCCACGGGGGGCTGAGATGTAGCAGGGTGTTGTGTTACCCTCCACGGGGGGCTGAGATGTAGCAGGGTGTTGCGTTACCCTCCACGGGGGGCTGAGATGTAGCAGGGTGTTGCGTTACCCTCCACGGGGGGCTGAGATGTAGCAGGGTGTTGCGTTCCCCCCTCCAACGTACGTAACAACGTCCAAAACCTCCTGAAGTGGTCAGCCAGATCGGAACACAGTCAGACCACAAAGCCACTCGTTTAGACCCGTCTTTTCAATGTGATCCTTGTATTCTGATAGCAGAAGTCACATCTAAGTGTCAAGTCTAGACACAATCATACGTGGAATACAGTGGAGGCTGCTGAGGGGAGGACGGCTCATAATAATGGCTGGGATGGAGCAAATGGAATGGCATCAAACACTTGGAAACCATGTATTTGAAATCATTCCGCTCCAGCTGTTACCACGAGCCTGTCCTCCCCAATTAAGGTGCCACCAACCTTCTGTGATGGAATGGCTGGGAGTCCCTGAGGTGAGGTCTGAAAACCACTCGTCTAAAAGACCGAACTGATTCTACGCTTTGCGAATGTGTCGGGGCCTGTTGACTTTTTTGTGTTTTTAATAATATTTCCACACAAACCATGTTTCACTTAGAGGATGAAATAACACTGAAATTGTGAAAATGATGATAATGTCCTTTTAGTGTAAAAGCTTTAATTAAACGCTTGGATTGTTTTTTTGCATGTTCAGGTGGGATGGAGTTTTTGGCCATCAGCATGACATCACAATCGGATCTGATTATTCTGACCTATCACCAGTCATCTCTTATTTGCATATGTATCCTCCTCCTTTGAAGGACACGCCCACACGATCAGACTCAGCATTCCCCTAGCAAGAGGAGGCTCGGGGGAAATAAATTATAAAATATATTTATTTTTGAGAAATGAACCGTGATTTATTAAACCTAATGTGATTTTAAATGTGAAATTAAAAAGCCTGCACAGGGCTTTAATTGTTGAAACATGTTGAATCATCTTTGTGTTAAATCAGTGTTGAATTGTCTTTTTTAATCCTCTTTTTTTTCTAAGGTATGTTTTGTTGTTCTCGGTTTAGGATACTCAATTTATTTATTAATTTCGTCCTTCCTTCCTCCATTCAAGGTCCTTTTCCCCTCCAAGCGCTTCTGGTCCAAACTGGCTCCTAGTCAGGCCTACTGGAACCGCCAGCAACAGAGACTGGACCTCCAACACAACCCCATCCTCGCCTCCTCCAATAGTAACAACACTAGCAATGATGATGTCAGACCTGTCCCTGATTGGCTCAACGACACGGGGCTGAACCCTGACCCCTGCCAACCGAACTACAGAGTCACCACTCACGTGAAAGATTACAATTCCCTACCTCCTCGTTTTAAAGACTTCCTGCTCTACATGCGCTGTCGGTCGTACCCTCTAGTGGTGGACCAGCCTCACGTCTGCCAAAAGACCCGGAGAGGGGAGCCGCCCTTCCTCCTACTGGCCGTCAAATCCCTCGCTCCTCACTTTGACCGCCGCCAGGCCATCCGCCAGTCGTGGGGTCGAGCCGGCGTCCTCGCCAACCGGACGGTTGTCACGGTGTTCCTGCTCGGCAACACCACGGCCGTGGACCACCACCCAGATCTGTCGGAGATGCTGCGCTATGAGAACGCTCACCACAGCGACATCCTGCAGGTATCAAGAATATACACGTTAATGTTCTCGGGGTGTCAATAATAGACACGTTAATGTCCTCGGGGTGTCAATAATTGACACGTTAATGTCCTCGGGGTGTCAATAATATATATATATATCTATCGGTTACTTTAAAGGGGACTTTATGGGAAAACACCCTAAAATGTTGGGAGGGGGTGGGGGGTTATAAGCTGACATAGAATTGTTTTAAGTTGGTCATACCGTGGATCATTTAGCTATTTGTTTTTTAAATTTTAGGACCCCTTTAGGTATAAAAAAAAATATACATTTTAAAAATGATTTGATAAAATATTGAATTTGTCCTTTTACTACCAAATCCACCACCAAACAGATCTCTATCTGAAACTGGTAGATTTTGATGGGGGTTCATGTTATTATGTTACATAGATTGACACACCGCTTCATCAGTCGACAAGGGGGGTGTGTTTAAATATAATATGGTATTTGTGTGGTGATGTATGGTGTCTTTAGAACTCACTGACTGGTCCACAATGTTGGTTTTGATCTGTAATACAGTTGGAAGTCGGACGTTTACATACACCTTCGCCAAATACATTTAAACTCAGTAAAAGTTCCCTGTCTTACGTCAGTTAGGATCACCACTTTATTTTAAGAATGTGAAATGTCAGAATAATATTAAAGAGAAATGATTTATTTCAGCTTTTTATTTATTTCATCACATTCCCACTGGGTCAGAAGTTTACATACATTCAATTAGTATTTGGTAGTGTTGCCTTTTTAATTTGTTTAACTTGGGTCAAACGCTTCGGGGAGCCTTCCACAAGCTTCCCACAATAAGTTGGGTGAATGTTGGCCCATTCCTCACAGAGAGGGTATAACTGAGTCAGGTTTGTAGGCCTCTTTGCTCGCACATGCTTTTTCAGTTCTGCCCACAAACAGTTCTACTTTTATTTCATCAGACCAGAGGACATTTCTCCAAAAAAGTACGATCTTTGTCCCCATGTGCAGTTGCAAACCGTAGTCTGGCTTTTTTATGCCGGTTTTGGAGCAGTGGCTTCTTCCTTGCTGAGCGGCCTTTCAGGTTATGTCGATATAGGACTCTCTTTACTGTGGATATAGATACTTTTGTACCTGTTTCCTCCAGCATCTTCACAAGGTCCTTTGCTGTTGTTCTGGGATTGATTTGCCCTTTTCTCACCAAAGAACGTTCATCTCTAGGAGACAGAACGCGTCTCCTTCCTGAGCGGTATGACGGCTGCGTGGTCCCATGGTGTTTATACTTGCACACTATTGTTTGTATAGATGAACGTGGTACCTTCAGGCATTTGGAAATTGATCCCAAGGATGAACCACACTTGTGGAGGTCTACAATTTTTTTCAGGTACACCTCCCAATTGACTCAAATTGTGTCAATTAGCCAATCAGAAGCTTCTAAAGCTCTACATAATTTTCTGGAATTTTCTGAGCTGTTTAAAGGCACAGTTAACTTAGTGTATGTTTGACCTACTGGAATTGTGATACAGTGAAATAATCTGTCTGTAAACAATTGTTGTAAAAATTACTTGTCATGCACAAAGTAGATGTCCTAACCGCCAAAACTATATTTTGTTAACAAGAAATTTGAAAAACAAGTTTTAATGACTACAACCTAAGTGTATGTAAACTTCTGACTTCAACTGTATGTCTTGTCCAATGTTGCAGTATTGTTGTGACACAGGGATACTCAGACTCTTAGTGTGCTGACATGTAAAATAGGATAAACAGTGGAATAATGAACCAAATACTCAAATCTGTATGTAGTATATTTTGTTGTTGTATAATAATAATAGTTTTAACTCTACCCCCAGTGGGACTACCGGGACTCGTTCTTCAACCTGACCGTCAAGGAGGTGCTCTTCCTGGACTGGATGACCACACGCTGCCCTGGAGCTCAGTTCGTCTTTAAAGGGGACGATGACGTCTTTGTCAATACGTTGAGGATCCTGGCCTTCCTCAAGGGCCTCACGGGGCCCCGGGCAAGGGACCTGTTTGTAGGGGATGTGATCACCAACGCGGGGCCAAACAGGGATAAAAAGGTGAAGTACTTCATCCCAGAGAGTTTGTTCGTTGGCAAGTACCCGCCATACGCGGGCGGAGGGGGGTATCTGTACTCCGGGGACCTGGCCAGGCGGCTGCACGGAGCCTCGCAGCACGTACCTCTCTACCCCATTGACGACGTCTACACAGGGATGTGTCTGAGGAAACTGGGGCTGGGGCCGGAGAAACATAAAGGCTTCAAGACGTTTGACATTGAGGAGAAGTACAGGAGGAACCCGTGTGCCTATAAGGGTCTGATGCTGGTACACAGCCGGACACCGCAGGAGATGATCCAGATCTGGGCCTGGCTCAACGACCCCAACTTGACCTGTCAGTAACTTCCCAGCCCGTCTCCATTTTGACTTCAGAAACCGGGGACAACAGGTGTCGGTGGCCATTTTTTTATTTGAGCTGTCAGTAACCAGGGAAGACAGGTGACTTAAACTGTCGGTAACTGCCTGGACCAGACACCACGACAGGCGGCCATTTTGTTATGCTGGTTGTTATAGTAACGCTGTGAGAGGGCAGTGGCCATTGTTTTGTGACACTTGGTAGGGTTGTTACATTCTAAAGGTCAGACACAATTTTTATTTAATTTTTTAGGGAAGGATTATTACTCTTGGAGGATCCGTCGAACATTGGCAGCTTTAATGTTGTTATTATCATGTTTGTTGATGCTAGTTAACCGTCTTCAAAGTTGAATCTTGGATGAACATTTCGGGTTTTGAATCACAAGATAAAGAGGGCGTGACTCTGTGATGGCGGTACGATGGCAGACCAACGTGTCTCTGGGCTTTCTAAATGGTCGTCATGGCGTTATGATGGTCAACGTGTCTCTGAGCTTTCTAAATGGTCGTCATGGCGTTATGATGGTCAACGTGTCTCTGAGCTTTCTAAATGGTCGTCATGACGTTATGAGGGTCAACGTGTCTCTGAGCTTTCTAAATGGTCGTCATGACGTTATGAGGGTCAACGTGTCTCTGAGCTTTCTAAATGGTCGTCATGGCGTTATGATGGTCAAGTCTGATGGATCTTTCATGATTCCCTGCTGTGTGTCTGACAGCACAAAGAGTCTGTACCATGTTGTATTATGAGGAGTTGGAGACAGAGGAGTCTGATCCCAGATCTGTTTTGGTGTGAAAATGACCCTAAGAGTTGGCACAAACTGATCTGGAAGCTAGGCTAATGGATGAGTTCTCAGCTGGTCTGGGCCGTGCTAGATAAAGATGTTTGGTCGTTCTGTTGGAGAATGTAACTTGGGAATGTAAATAAAATTAAAAGAGCACATGTTGAACTTTAAAAACAAACCCGTTTCCCTGAAGAGATCTGACTGATGGACCTTAATGATGACACTTTAACACTGTGTCTGACTGATGGACCTTAATGATGACACTTTAACACTGTGTCTGACTGATGGACCTTAATGATGACACTTTAACACTGTGTCTGACTGATGGACCTTAATGATGACACTTTAACACTGTGTCTGACTGATGGACCTTAAGGATGACACTTTAACACTGTGTCTGACTGATGGACCTTAAGGATGACACTTTAACACTGTGTCTGACTGATGGACCTTAATGATGACACTTTAACACTGTGTCTGACTGATGGACCTTAATGATGACACTTTAACACTGTGTCTGACTGATGGACCTTAATGATGACACTTTAACACTGTGTCTGACTGATGGACCTTAATGATGACACTTTAACACTGTGTCTGACTGATGGACCTTAATGATGACACTTTAACACTGTGTCTGACTGATGGACCTTAAGGATGACACTTTAACACTGTGTCTGACTGATGGACCTTAATGATGACACTTTAACACTGTGTCTGACTGATGGACCTTAATGATGACACTTTAACACTGTGTCTGACTGATGGACCTTAATGATGACACTTTAACACTGTGTCTGACTGATGGACCTTAATGATGACACTTTAACACTGTGTGTCTGACTGATGGACCTTAATGATGACACTTTAACACTGTGTGTCTGACTGATGGACCTTAATGATGACACTTTAACACTGTGTGTCTGACTGCACAAAGAGCTTTCAAAATGCTGTAAAACAGTGACTATAGTAAGTGCCAAATAAACTAACAGGGTTGACTGTAACAGGGTTGACTGTAACAGGGTTGACTGTAACAGGGTTGACTGTAACAGGGTTGACGAGTTCATGTTAAATCAGCCATAAATCTCTTTGTGACCAGGGGGAATGGAAGATTGTTGTGTGCGACAGGGAGGGCTTCTTTTTTTTAAATCTATATATTTCTGGGTAACATGTAACGTGTTCTGCTCAACCCGCCTCAGGTTTCCACCACAAAACATCAGAAAATGTACCAAAAGAGCAGAACCAGCTCACCTGCTTTTACACTGATTTGACTGTTCGATGTCCAATGTTGCTTTTGGAAAAAATAATATTTAAGAAGGAATAGTTTCAACATTATTTAAACGAGGGTTCAGTTCATGTAACAGGGTTGACCTATAAAATCAGGGACAGGTTTTTTATTTTATTTTAACCTTTAAAATAATTCACTAATCATATTAAATGAATTAATCTCTATAAATGACTTTGTGAAAGCAACAAAAGTAACTAGGTCTTTACAACGTTGGTGAAAACCTTTTGGGGTTGAAGTGTCCGGCAACAGTTGCTACATCCAGTAACTGATAAATACCTCATGAGCTCAACTGTCACCACATCAGTCCTTCCATCCACAGCCCTGTCTGGTTCTTCAGCCCAGTCCCTCAGCTTTTCACCAAAACAGGGGCGGGGAGTTCATTTATATATATATATTTTTTTACTGCTGATTGCAGCTTTAAGTGGGTTAGAATCTAGCCAAAATAGTGACTTTTTATGTCACTGTAGCAAGTCTTTTCATATTAAAAGTCTGATTCTGTGGTCTATATTAAAGGAACTGTTAAAATAGAGTTTTGGTGGACAGTTGTAACTGAAACATCGAAGGGATGCAGAAGAAACTCTGTTCAGCGTTGCTTCAGGGCCTCCTTGTGAGCCGGACATCTTCATTTAACAACGATACCGTCAAGCTGAACTGGCTGGTTTATAGCATATTTTCACAAAGACAACTATCATCCCCCCCCCCCCCCTCCACAAACTATAAACAAAGATAAAGCTGGAACCGTAACCAAGGCGATTGGCTCGTGGGTCATTCATGTTCTGTAACGGTGTTTACAGCCAGATCAGAGAAATACAGTTTTATTTATCCACAATCATTACTGTTCTTGTCAGATGGTAAAAAAAAAACATGTCAAAGGTCAAATCCAGTTTGTTCTAGTCCACCGCTGCCTTAAAGGTTTATAGGAAGACGAGTGTTAAGACGCTACAAGATTTACTTCAGTTTATGTCCGAGAATTTCCATTATTGAAATGTTGATGTAAGTAACATTTTGATCTCCTCGCAGTGATCTGCATCTAGGACGATCTAGGACGATCTAGGACGATCTGGGACGATCTAGGACGATCTAGGACGATCTGGGACGATCTAGCCCAAAGAGCTGTATGTTTTTACAAGGTGTTTATTTATCAACCAATGTATTCATCAACTGTCTGCTCAACTTCTTATTGGGTGACAATTATAGTACATTTTTGTTTTTGTGTATTTTACTGTTGAAAGAAATGGATGTTGAATAAGTTACATATATACACTGTGCCCAGGTCAGGAATGACTCGCGTCAATTAATATATCTATATGCTGTACGTAGTGGGGTGTTGTGCCGGGAAGACAGGCTGTACGTAGTGGGGTGTTGTGCCGGGAAGACAGGCTGTACGTAGAGGGGTGTTGTGCCGGGAAGACAGGCTGTACGTAGTGGGGTGTTGTGCCGGGAAGACAGGCTGTACGTAGTGGGGTGTTGTGCCGGGAAGACAGGCTGTACGTAGAGGGGTGTTGTGCCGGGAAGACAGGCTGTACGTAGAGGGGTGTTGTGCCGGGAAGACAGGCTGTACGTAGAGGGGTGTTGTGCCGGGAAGACGGGCTGTACGTAGAGGGGTGTTGTGCCGGGAAGACGGGCTGTACGTATAGGGGTGTTGTGCCGGGAAGACGGGCTGTACGTAGAGGGGTGTTGTGCCGGGAAGACGGGCTGTACGTATAGGGGTGTTGTGCCGGGAAGACAGGCTGTACGTATAGGGGTGTTGTGCCGGGAAGACAGGCTGTACGTAGAGGGGCGTTGTGCCGGGAAGACAGGCTGTACGTAGAGGGGCGTTGTGAAGGGAAGACAGGCTGTACGTATAGGGGTGTTGTGCCGGGAAGACAGGCTGTACGTATAGGGGTGTTGTGCCGGGAAGACAGGCTGTACGTATAGGGGTGTTGTGCCGGGAAGACAGGCTGTACGTAGAGGGGTGTTGTGCCGGGAAGACAGGCTGTACGTAGAGGGGTGTTGTGCCGGGAAGACAGGCTGTACGTAGAGGGGTGTTGTGCCGGGAAGACAGGCTGTACGTAGAGGGGTGTTGTGCCGGGAAGACAGGCTGTACGTAGAGGGGCGTTGTGAAGGGAAGACAGGCTGTACGTAGAGGGGTGTTGTGCCGGGAAGACAGGCTGTACGTAGAGGGGTGTTGTGTCGGGAAGACAGGCTGTACGTAGTGGGGTGTTGTGCCGGGAAGACAGGCTGTACGTAGAGGGGTGTTGTGCCGGGAAGACAGGCTGTACGTAGAGGGGCGTTGTGAAGGGAAGACAGGCTGTACGTAGAGGGGTGTTGTGCCGGGAAGACAGGCTGTACGTAGAGGGGTGTTGTGCCGGGAAGACAGGCTGTACGTAGAGGGGTGTTGTGCCGGGAAGACAGGCTGTACGTATAGGGGTGTTGTGCCGGGAAGACAGGCTGTACGTAGAGGGGTGTTGTGCCGGGAAGACAGGCTGTACGTAGAGTGGTGTTGTGCCGGGAAGACAGGCTGTACGTTGAGGGGTGTTGTGCCGGGAAGACAGGCTGTACGTAGAGTGGTGTTGTGCCGGGAAGACAGGCTGTACGTAGAGGGGCAGGAAAACCAGTCATTGTCTCTGTCTTAATAATAATATTTGTAACATGCAAATACACATCTGAGCCTCATTCAGTCTGCAGTTGAAAACGTTGTGGAGCGTTGCAGACATAAATATCATGAATAGAGCTTTGTGATTCCTCATCCTGCAGGTCAGAGAGGCATGTTAGTTCTACAAAAAAAATATATCTGAACATTCCACAACAGTGTGCTCTGCTGAACGCAGCCCTGTTGTTTACAATTAATCTGCCACATTGATAATGATCCATTCCCCCTGGGGGGGGGGGGGCCTCTGTGAGGGCAGGGCCTCTTCTTCAAAGAGGGCGGAAGTCAGTCTCCAAAGACCTCTCTGTTAGACTGTCCAATGTGTACAATAAAAGAGTTGGTGCTGTTTTATTGAAAACAGTGAATCTGATCAACCGTTTTATGTTCAGTTTGCAGCAAAACAAATCTTAACCCCGATTTCATTGCAACCTCGTAGAGACACGCCTCCATAATTCTGCTAGAACCAATGAAATGACTCCCCTGTTTGCCTGGGTCAGTGTACAGGGCCGTATTCCTCTAGTCCTGAGATCCTGTTGAATTCTTCCTTCAGTCCTTTCTTGGTGATTTACATCTGGTCTGTCGTGTGGTTGTTTTCTCTCCATCACATCTCTGTCAACAGACCCTGTCAAATCAGAACAATTATTATGGAAGGAAGGAAGGAGGCATTTGTAGAAATATAACCGGGCTGAATATCTGGTACAGCCTAATGGTGCTGAGTTCTCTCTGAACTGTACTGGTCCAATAACTTTTGGAACGTAAACCTAAATTGTTCAAAGCTATTTTCAATGGTGTACCCAAATGAACACGCCTCAGAAGTGTAAGCTAAGAAGCTCACAAATTAGTTTTTCCTAGGAGATTTTGGGGCGTGATACTAGTTATTCCTGCCATAAAGTCGTTAACCTTGTCCATTTCTTCAATTCATCTTCTTAAAATTTTATTTTAAACCTTCACCACACTGCTAACCTTATGCCTAACCTTAACCACACTGCTAACCTTATGCCTAACCTTCACCACACTGCTAACCTTATGCCTAACCTTCACCACACTGCTAACCTTATGCCTAACCTTAACCACACTGCTAACCTTATGCCTAACCGTAACCACACTGCTAACCTTATGCCTAACCTTAAATTAACACCAAAAAATAAAAATGTTATTTTGATGAATTTTTACGATCTAGACCATTGACTTTGACTCCGTAAAAATCTCCTAGGGAAAACAAATATGCAAGCAGCTCTCATGTCCTGTGAGGGTCATTTGAATTCCTGTTTCCCTGGCGTTCAGTGGGACTTACTGTAGGTCTCAGCACCAGTCAAACCAAAAACAGTGACAGGATGTCGCCCACGCATGTCCTGTCAGGTGGTTAGAGTAGGGTGGAGAATGTTTACATGTGTAAATGTATACATAATGTATATTATTTATAATCCTGATTTAAAAACATTTTATTTTGTATTTTTTTAAGTCTATGCTATGCCGGTATGATTCGAGCTACTGCATTAGGCTTTCAGTATATCACATTGTTATTTATCTGACTGAGGCTGAAATTCAGGCACTTGGTGACTTCCTGTTAATATCTCTTCTGTTATGTCTAATATCGCCTCTGTTTCTCGTCTCGCGTCTCTTTGGTCAGTTGTCCGGTTTTTCCAAGGCCTTGATGAAAGATGAACATTAATTAATTCTCCTCATTTCTGTTTGAATGTAAAATATTCCTCTATTGCGACACAACTGAACAAAAAATATAAACGCAACATGTAAACACAAAAATCCGTTAGGCGGCTTTTGGTAGAGATATTCAATTCTCGTGCAACAGCTGTGGTGGACATTCCTGTAGTCACCATGCCAATTGCACACTCCCTCATAACTTGAGACATCTGTGACATTGTGTTGTGTGACAAAACCGCACATTTTATAGTAGCCTTTATTGTCCCCAGCACAAGGTGCACATGTGTAATGATGATGCTGATTTAATCAGCTTCTTGATATGTCACACCTGCCAGCTGGATGGATTACCTTTGCAAAGGACAAATACTCACTAACAGGGATGTAAATGAATTTGTGCACAAAATGAGAGAAGCTTTTTGTGCGTATGGAACATTTCAGGGATCTTTTATTTCAGCTCATGAAACATGGCACCAATACTTTACATGTTGCATTTATATTTTTGTTCTGTATACATATTGGTACTCTAGAGTGTTGTCTATTTTCAATGGTCCAAACCCTTGATTCCCTTGGTTATGAAACATTACAAAATCATCAATCCCATTATTGTTGATGTCCTCTCTCCTGACCATAACATTCCTGTAATCTGTTGGAATTGTGTATGACTTAGTGTTGCAAAATTCCAGTAACTTTTTTCCCAAATTCCCATATTCTCTAGAAATCCAGGTTGGAGGGAACAAGGAAGAAATCTAGCATTTTCCAACCAGGATTCCTGGAAAGTTACCCGGGAATATGGGGAAAGTTACCCGGGAATATGGGGAAAGTTACCCGGGAATATGGGGAAAGTTACCCGGGAATATGGGGAAAGTTACCCGGGAATATGGGGAAAGTTACCCGGGAATATGGGGAAAGTTACCCGGGAATATGGGGAAAGTTACCCGGGAATATGGGGAAAGTTACCCGGGAATATGGGGAAAGTTACCCGGGAATATGGGGAAAGTTACCCGGGAATATGGGGAAAGTTACCCGAAATGTTTATTTTTATTATAAAATATGTTTTGCAACACGACGAGTTGATTTGGACGCATTCTGCACAGTGGATATATGTATATATTATATACCAACACATGCCTTTTGTTTCTCCTTACCCATTTAAGTCAGTTTGATGTGTTTTCCACCTGTGGTTTCTCAGAGCTGTGCCATGTGTGGTTCTGTTGCTATGACTAGATTATTATTATTATTTCCAATAAAGAATATTTTGCTGTTTTTGTAGATGGTGTTGGATAATGGTGTTATTGAAGAAATGCTATCCCTGTTTTTTAGATTTGTACAAACTTATAATATCCCAGATGTTCTGTTTGTATGTTTTTAAACTCCCGTAGCCGCTGGTAAAGATTCTTCTAGTTATTTTAATTCTATATTCAGCCACTGAATAAGATAAGCAGCAGCTGAGTGATGTTTGTAAACTACTTTCAGGCTGGTAGCAAAAGGCCCACACATTGAGATGACCCGAGGTGAGAACAAAAACACAGTTGATTTTTTGTTCTACAGCTCTCATTTATGAAATGGATGGTTATGTAAAAATATTTTGAGGTTCAGTGGTTGAGGGTAGATCTAGTCTGTAGTGACCTCCTATTGAAAAGATGTGGTAGTGTATTTAGAGACCTCTGTAGGAAAGATGTGGTAGTGTATTTAGAGACCTCTGTAGGAAAGATGTGGTAGTGTATTTAGAGACCTCTGTAGGAAAGATGTGGTAGTGTATTTAGTGACCTCTGTAGGAAAGATGTGGTAGTGTATTTAGTGACCTCTAGGAAAGATGTGGTAGTGTATTTAGTGACCTCTGTAGGAAAGATGTGGTAGTGTATTTAGTGACCTCTAGGAAAGATGTGGTAGTGTATTTAGTGACCTCTAGGAAAGATGTGGTAGTGTATTTAGTGACCTCTAGGAAAGATGTGGTAGTGTATTTAGTGACCTCTAGGAAAGATGTGGTAGTGTATTTAGTGACCTCTAGGAAAGATGTGAAAGTGTATTTTGTGTGACTTCTTGGAAAGAGTGTATTTAGAGACCTCTGTAGGAAAGATGTGGTAGTGTATTTAGTGTGACTTGGAAAGATGTGGTAGTGTATTTAGAGACCTCTAGGAAAGATGTGGTAGTGTATTTAGTGTGACTTCTTGGAAAGAGTGTATTTAGAGACCTCTAGGAAAGATGTGAAAGTGTATTTTGTGTGACTTCTTGGAAAGAGTGTATTTAGAGACCTCTGTAGGAAAGATGTGGTCATGTATTTAGTGTGACTTTTTGGAAAGATGTGGTAGTGTATTTAGAGACCTCTGTAGGAAAGATGTGGTAATGTATTTAGTGTGACTTGGAAAGATGTGGTTGTGTAGCCTTACTGTCCTCAGCACAAGGTGCACCTGTGTAATGATCATGCTGTTTTAATCAGCTTCGTGATATGCAACACCTGTCAGGTGGATAGTGAGCATTTCTCTTTTGGCAAGATAATCTAACAGGGAGGAATAAGCTTTGGAATCTTTTTCAGCTCAAGAAACATGGGAACAACTCTTTACGTGGGTTTTATATTAAACATCTTATAATACAACTAAATAAATCAAATATATTGGAAACTGTTTCCACTGGACAGTTCTCACCACCAGGGGGCAGAAGTGATGTGGATGTTAATTCACGTCAAGACTACAGAGGAACATACACACATCTGAGAAATGTTTTGGTTGTTCCCAAAACAGGTGGCAAGTTGGTATGTCCCTAACATCCACATCAATACCATCTCATCCTGTTCCATCTAGATGATATTTCCCTATAACATCCACATCAATACCATCTCATCCTGTTCCATCTAGATGATATTTCCCTATAACATCCACATCAATACCATCTCATCCTGTTCCATCTAGATGATGTCATTTTGATGGCAACATGTCAGCTTGTAACATTACCACATAACAACAGGGTGATGAGAGTTCTTTGAGAGTAGAGCTGCAGTTACCTTCCCTGTCAATGACTCTCAAACACACACACACATCTAAGTCCTTCATACACCTTCCTAACACCGTAGTTTAAGAAAATACACACACACACACACCTCGTCATCAGCCTCACCCTCATCACATCATTTTGGGAGGTGGTTGCCACGACGACCGTCTCTGAGGACACTGCTAATTCACCCTGGTTCAGATGATCGAGCCCCAGAGCTCTCTTCTTTCTCTCGCCCTCTTTCTCTCTCCCTGGAATGTCTAAACAGCTAGAGGATGAGATAAGAAGTGAATAAGCAACATGGATGAAGTATGTCAGAGAGGCGAAAACAAAACAAATAAACAGAAGCTGCTTAGTCCTGGTTGATCTGGGCTTCATTATCCAAGAGAAACGCTGATCTCTCTTCTCAGAGCCCCATTTAGAAGCTACTTAGTCTTTGTTGATCTGGGCTTCATTATCCAAGAGAAACGCTGATCTCTCTTCTCAGAGCCCCATTTAGAAGCTACTTAGTCTTTGTTGATCTGGGCTTCATTATCCAAGAGAAACGCTGATCTCTCTTCTCAGAGCCCCATTTAGAAGCTACTTAGTCTTTGTTGATCTGGGCTTCATTATCCAAGAGAAACGCTGATCTCTCTTCTCAGAGCCCCATTTAGAAGCTACTTAGTCCTTGTTGATCTGGGCTTCATTATCCAAGAGAAACGCTGATCTCTCTTCTCAGAGCCCCATTTAGAAGCTACTTAGTCCTTGTTGATCTGGGCTTCATTATCCAAGAGAACCACTGATCTCTCTCTTCTCAGAGCCCCATTTAGAAGCTGCTTAGTCCTGGTTGATCTGGGCTTCATTATCCAAGAGAACCACCGATCTCTCTTCTCAGAGCCCCACATTTTCCATCCTTCCTTTCTTGGAAGTTGATGTGGCTGGAAGTCAATCCAACGCACCATAACAATGTCTTTGTTTTCACTACTAGGACTACAGCCTGTGTGCAGACACACACACACACACACACACACACAACTGTCTAGGATTCCAACCTGCCTGCTGGCCCCTGTACTGGTAGAGAATGGGAGGGACCACAGAGTTATTCCATCACTGTCTCGTATTCCACTTTCCTTTCCAACAGCCTTGTCTTTCTCTTTTTTATGTTCACATTAAACTTGGCCCACTGCGAAGGCTTGGAATGTACTTTTGGCGCTGTGGCTGTAACTGACTAACTGACTGTCTAACTCTGTCTCTAACTGTCTGTCTGGAACTGACTTTCTGTAACTGTCTGTAACTGTCTTTGTGACTGTCTGTGCACTTCCACGTGGAATTGGAGGGCCTCTCAGTCACTCTTTCTCCCTCTTCCTTTATTTATGAAAGGAGGTCAAGTTATATACACAGGAAATGAGATGCTGATCCTGATGCTTCAGTGGGGCTTTCTATCTATTTTCTCTCTCCTCTTTCTCCTCTCTTCTCTCTTTCTCTCTCCTTTGTTCTCTCTCTCTTCTCTCTCTCTTTCTCTCTCCTCTTTCTCTCTCCTCTTTCTCTCTCCTCTTTCTCTCTCCTCTTTCTCTCTCCTCTTTCTCTCTCCTCTTTCTCTCTCCTCTTTCTCTCTCCTCTTTCTCTCTCCTCTTTCTCTCTCCTCTTTCTCTCTCCTCTTTCTCTCTCCTCTTTCTCTCTCCTCTTTCTCTCTTTCTCTCTCTCTCTACTCTTTCTCTCTCCTCTCTCTCCTGCCTCTTCTCTCTCTTTCTCTCTCTTTCTCTCTTTCTCTCTTTCTCTCTCCTCTCTCTTTCTCTCTCCTTTCTCTCTCCTCTCTTTCTCTCTCCTTTCTCTCTCTTTCTCTCCTCTCTCTCTCCTCTCTCTCTCTTTCTCTCTCCTCTCTCTCTTTCTCTCTCCTCTCTCTCTCTTTCTCTCTCCTCTCTCTCTTTCTCTCTCCTCTCTTTCTCTCTCCTCTCCTCTCTCTTTCTCTCTCCTCTCCTCTCTCTTTCTCTCTCCTCTCCTCTCTCTTCTCTCTCCTTTGTTCTCTCTTCTCTCTCCTTTGTTCTCTCTTCTCTCTTCCTTTCTCTCTCCTTTGTTCTCTCTTCTCTCTCTTTCTCTCCTTTCAATTCAATTTGCTTTAAGGGCATGACATAACAATGTACATATTGCCAAAGCTTACTTTGGATATTTACAATATTAAAGTAAAAAGATTCAAAATTGTCACCGGGAACATCAGTAACAACAACAACCAAGGGAATAGCATAGAGGACATGTGCAGGTTGATTGGTCTGTCAGACACTGTCCCTCAACTTATGGTAGGCAGCAATGTAGTGCGCTGCCAACCCACAGCTCTCTGCGTCCTCCCCCAACAGGACGGGTAGCCTACTCTCATCAGAGAGGTCTTCAATGTAGTGCGCTGCCAACCCACAGCTCTCTGCGTCCTCCCCCAACAGGACGGGTAGACTACTCTCATCAGAGAGGTCTTCAATGTAGTGCGCTGCCAACCCACAGCTCTCTGCGTCCTCCCCCAACAGGACGGGTAGACTACTCTCATCAGAGAGGTCTTCAATGTAGTGCGCTGCCAACCCACAGCTCTCTGCGTCCTCCCCCAACAGGACGGGTAGCCTACTCTCATCAGAGAGGTCTTTGAAACCTTGAATACAAGTTTCAAATTTGGGGAAATGACACTAATTGTTTGATTTCTTTATACATTTTATCAGGAAATGCAGCTCTGTCTCAGGTTGCACAGCCTTTCCTCTACAGGGAGACAGGTTCTGCTGTGGTGCAGTGGTTGCACAGCCTTTCCTCTATAGGGAGCCAGGTTTTCCTGTGTCTACCCTTCTCAATGGCAAGGCTGTGTTCACTGAGCCTGTACTTTGTCAAGGTTTTTCCAAGGTTTTGATCAGTAACCATGGTTAAATAGTTAGCCATGGTGTTCTGTTGATTTAGAGCCAGATAGTACTGCATTGTGCTTGTGTTTCCCAATAAGTAATGTAGTTTTGTGTTGTAATTTGGTTTATTCTGATTGATTGGATGTTCTGGTGCTGAGGTTTTAGTGTGTTAGTAGAACAGGTTTGTGAACTCAGCCCCAGGACCAGCTGGATGAGGGTCCTGAGGTTTCACTGTGTTAGTAGAACAGGTTTGTGAACTCAGCCCCAGGACCAGCTGGATGAGGGGACTCTTTTCTTTGCCCAGCTCTTGGCATTGCAGGGCTTGGTTATGATATGAGAGGGGGTCACCGTATTTTAGATGTTTCCAAAACTGAATTGTTCTTTTTTGAGTTTTTATTATAAGTGGATATTGGCCCAGTTCTGCCCTGCATGTATTGTTTGTAGTTTTCCTCTGGACATGTAGGAGAATCTAACAGAACTCTGCAGGGTTTCAATGGGGTGTTTGTCCCATTGGGTGAAATATTGTTTTGCAAGAGTACCCCCCACCTCACGGCCATAAAGTGCAATTAGTTCAATGACATTTTATTTATTTATTTATTTTACCTTTATTTAACCAGGTAGGCAAGTTGAACAAGTTCTCATTTACAATTGCGACCTGGCCAAGATAAAGCAAAGCAGTTCGACACATACAACGACACAGAGTTACACATGGAGTAAAACAAACACACAGTCAGTAATACAGTAGAAACAAGTCTATATACGATGTGAGCAAATGAGGTGAGATAAGGGAGGTAAAGGCAATAAAGGCCATGGTGGCAAAGTAAATACAATATAGCAAGTAAAACACTGGAATGGTAGTTTTGCAATGGAAGAATGTGCAAAGTAGAAATAAAAATAATGGGGTGCAAAGGAGCAAAATTAATTAATTAATTAAATACAGTTGGGAAAGAGGTAGTTGTTTGGGCTAAATTATAGGTGGGCTATGTACAGGTGCAGTAATCTGTGAGCTGCTCTGACAGTTGGTGCTTAAAGCTAGTGAGGGAGATAAGTGTTTCCAGTTTCAGAGATTTTTGTAGTTCGTTCCAGTCATTGGCAGCAGAGAACTGGAAGGAGAGGCGGCCAAAGAAAGAGTTCGTTTTGGGGGTGACTAGAGAGATATACCTGCTGGAGCGTGTGCTACAGGTGGGAGATGCTATGGTGACCAAAGAGCTGAGATAAGGGGGGACTTTACCTAGCAGGGTCTTGTAGATGACATGGAGCCAGTGGGTTTGGCGACGAGTATGAAGCGAGGGCCAGCCAACGAGAGCGTACAGGTCGCAATGGTGGGTAGTATATGGTGCTTTGGTGACAAAACGGATTGCACTGTGATAGACTGCATCCAATTTGTTGAGTAGGGTATTGGAGGCTATTTTGTAAATGACATCGCCAAAGTCGAGGATTGGTAGGATAGTCAGTTTTACAAGGGTATGTTTGGCAGCATGAGTGAAGGATGCTTTGTTGCGAAATAGGAAGCCAATTCTAGATTTAACTTTGGATTGGAGATGGAGATTTAATTAGTTTGTTTTTTAATGGTGTAGAACACAGTGCTTTCTCTCTCTCTGTTCATTCACTGTGTCATTAAGGTGTCCAGTTGAGCTTATTTTTAAACCTAAGTAATTGTAGTGTGTGCAGTATTCTATATATTTTGTACCAATTGAGAACTTTGGTCTAATTCTCTGAGATCTGGATCTTCTCTGGAAAATCATTATACAATCTTAGAATAAAAGGTGCTATCTAGAACCTAAAAGGGTTCTTCTGCTCTCCCCATTGGAGAACCCTTTGAAGAATGCTTTTTGGTTCTAGGTAGAACCCTTTTGGGTTCCATGTAGAATCTTTTCTACAGAGGCTTCTACTTAAAACCAAAAAGGGTTCTGCCTGGAATCAAAAAGAGTTCTCATATGGGGACAGGTAGAGAACCCTTATGGACCTTTTTTCCCTAAGTGAAGAAATAGTTCCCATATGAGGACAGGTAGAGAACCCTTATGGACCTCTTTTCCCTAAGTGAAGAAAGAGTTCCCATATGGGGACAGGTAGAGAACCCTTATGGACCTCTTTTCCCTAAGTGTAGGGATGCTTGTAGAAATGACTAACGACCATGTCAAGACGTTCCTTACACCCTCTGAAGATGTTTCCACTACCTGCTGTGCTTTGTCTCTGTTCCAAATGACACCCTATTCCCTATCTAGTGCACTACTTTTGACTAGGGTCCTGTTCAAAGTAGTGCACTAAATAGGGAATAAGGTGCCATTTGGGACGTAGTTTTAGGGTGACGGGGCCATTAATCTACTGGGTTTCATAAAGCAGTTCATCTTGTTGTGGAGCTGAGCCATCCTGATGACATCAGTGTGATGTCACGCAGGCTGGCAGAGAAATGCTGTGATAAACCTGTAGTACACTTTAGATAAAGAGTTCTCTCTCTCACTCACTCACTCACTCACTCACTCACTCACTCACTCACTCACTCTCACACACCACTCCGAGTCCTGAGAGGAAAGGGAGTAGCTCATTCATCACAGAGGGAATGTAATCTCCCAGGAACTACAGAGCAGCAGGACCCATTCCTCCTCCTAGTACCTCTTCCTGTCTGAGCAGACTCCTCCTACACAGCAGACTCCTCCCACACAGCAGACTCCTCCTACACAGCAGACTCCTCCTACACAGCAGACTCCTCCTATACAGAAAGCCTCTCGGCCCTCTATCTTGACCTGAAACAAGCTGCAACAAACCACATCTAGTACAATGACAAGGTATCTGGCATCACACTAACAAGGTATCTGGCATCACACTGTGTCCTGGAATGGAAAGACATTAACAAGGTATCTGGCATCACACTGTGTCCTGGAATGGAAAGACATTAACAAGGTATCTGGCATCACACTGTGTCCTGGAATGGAATAGGAATAGGGTGCCACTGAAACACATGACCACCTCTCTACAGTCTCCAACAGTCCTCTCACCCACTGAAACACATTGCTACCTCTCACCCACTGAAACACATGACCACCTCTCTACAGAGTCTACAACCACGTACAGTTTTGGAATAGCACCCCTGTGCTGTTGGTGAATGTCTTGTGCCTCATGAGCTTGCAGTCAAACTGTGAGTGTGTGTGTGCCGTCGGTTATCAGGACTCAGGAGATAACACACTGTCTCACCAAGCCACCGGTGATAACGAGTCCTCTTAACGAGTCCTCTTAACGAGTCCTCTTAACGAGTCCTCTTAACGAGCCCTCTTAACGAGCCCTCTTAACGAGCCCTCTTAACGAGCCCTCTTAACGAGCCCTCTTAACGAGCCTAACACACCTCTTAACGAGCTCTTGATAACAGGGACTATGATTACCCAGCTAAAGCCCAGAGACATGATTTTTTTTTAAAGGGGAAAGTTAGTTTTGTGCACTTCCAAAGAAACACTGAATATTGTAACCGATTTTTCTCCTGCACATTGTACTTTGACCGGAGCATCGTTGTCAAGTCCAAAGTTACTGCAAACATTAACCGGATATAACAAACTAGGACACAGCGGTTGTGGCCCAATTTGCACAACTTGCTCTGCTCTAAAGCAGGGCACTACATAGGGAGTATGGGTCCATTTGGGATCAGTGTAAATGGGTGACTATGGGTCCTACAGGTTTAATAGAATGGTATGATGGATGATCTCTCTCTGTTTTAAAGAACATGGACACGACCAGTGAGGGCTAAGGAGCTGTGTTTCAACTGTAGGTGTCTCCTTAGAGAGAGAGAGAGAGAAGTTTTAAAGAACATGGACACGACCAGCGAGGGCTAAGGAGCTGTGTTTCAACTGAAGGTGTCTCCTTAGAGAGAGAGAGAGAGAGACGTTTTACGAACCTGGGAACCAGTGTGTGTGTGTGTGTGTTAAGGTGTTGTGTATGAGTTGAGGAGATGGTGAGAGAAAGTCCCAGGTGAGCTATAACTCAGGTTTTTGTGTTGTGTATGAGTTGACTCAGGATAACTCAGGTTTTTGATATCCACAGAGGAATATAATAATCTATAAATTCAGGATTACCAGTCATACTGGAGAGACTGTGATGTTGAAGGATGTTGACAAGAGCTACGTTAGCTAATGATCTGGTACTCAACTTGTCTCGCTCTCTCTCCTTTCTCTCTCTCACTCTCCTTCCTCTCTCTCTCTCTCTCTCTCCTTCCTCTCTTCTTACCTATTCATCCGCTTTCCCCAGGTGTCCCTCCTCCCTCTCGCTCCTCCTTCCTTCTCTCCCTCCTTCCCTCCAGCCTTCTCTCCCTCCTTCCCTCCATCCTTCTCTCCCCCCTTCCCTCCCTCCTTCCCTCCATCCTTCTCTCCATCCTTCTCTCCCTCCTTCTCTCCATCCTTCTCTCCATCCTTCTCTCCCTCCTTTTCTCCCTCCTTCCCTCCATCCTTCTCTCCATCCTTCTCTCCCTCCTTCCCCCCATCCTTCTCTCCCTCCTTCCCTCCATCCTTCTCTCCATCCTTTCTCCCTCTTTCCGTCCCTCCTTCTCTCCATCCTTCCCTCCATCCTTCTCTCCCTCCCTCCATCCTTCTCTCCCTCCTTTCCTCCATCCTTCTCTCCCTCCTTCCCTCCAATCCTTCTCTCCCTCCATCCTTCTTTCCCTCCATCCTTCCCTCCCTCCTTCTCTCCCTCCTTCTCTCCCTCCTTCTCTCCCTCCTTCCCTCCCTCCTTCTCTCCCTCCTTCCCTCCCTCCTTCCCTCCCTCCTTCTCTCCCTCCTTCCCTCCCTCCTTCTCTCCCTCCTTCTCTCCCTCCTTCCCTCCCTCCTTCTCTCCCTCCTTCCCTCCCTCCTTCTCTCCCTCCTTCCCTCCCTCCTTCTCTCCCTCCTCTCCCTCCATCCTTCTCTCCCTCCTTCCCTCCATCCTTCTCTCCCTCCTTCCCTCCATCCTTCTCTCCCTCCTTCCCTCCCTCCCTCCTTCTCTCCCTCCCTCCTTCCCTCCCTCCCTCCTTCTCTCCCTCCCTCCTTCCCTCCCTACTTCCTTCCCTCCCTCCTTCTCTCCCTCCTTCTCTCCCTCCTTCTCTCCCTCCTTCCCTCCCTCCTTCTCTCCCTCTCTCTCAGCTCCCCTGGATGGTGATGGAGTGTCTGGTGTGTCTCTGTCTGTCTCTCCTCACAGTGCTGTGTCTTGTTTTAAATATCTTCTCACCCTGGATCACAAGCTGAGCAGAGAAGGCAGTGTGTCAAATTAGAGTAGAGAGATGATCGAGGTCCCTCCAGACCTGCAGGCCTAACCGGCTTTCAGAGGGAGACCATAAGGTCAGGTTTTACAGAGCGATTGTATTTGCTTTGTAAAGGAGGCCATTCCCTCCCCGTACCTAGCAGGGTGACTTTATCTGCTCTGTAAAGGAGGCCGTTCCCTCCCCGTACCTAGCAGGGTGACCGTTCCCTCCCCGTACCTAGCAGGGTGACCGTTCCCTGCCCGTACCTAGCAGGGTGACCGTTCCCTGCCCGTACCTAGCAGGGTGACCGTTCCCTCCCCGTACCTAGCAGGGTGACCGTTCCCTCCCCGTACCTAGCAGGGTGACCGTTCCCTCCCCGTACCTAACAGGGTGACCGTTCCTTCCCCGTACCTAGCAGGGTGGCCGTTCCCTCCCCGTACCTAGCAGGGTGACCGTTCCCTCCCCGTACCTAGCAGGGTGGCCGTTCCCTCCCCGTACCTAGCAGGGTGACCGTTCCCTCCCCGTACCTAGCAGGGTGACCGTTCCCTCCCCGTACCTAGCAGGGTGGCCGTTCCCTCCCCGTACCTAGCAGGGTGACCGTTCCCTCCCCGTACCTAGCAGGGTGGCCGTTCCCTCCCCGTACCTAGCAGGGTGACCGTTCCCTCCCCGTACCTAGCAGGGTGACCGTTCCCTGCCAGTACCTAGCAGGGTGACCGTCACCTCCCCGTACCTAGCAGGGTGACCGTCACCTCCCCGTACCTAGCAGGGTGACCGTCACCTCCCCGTACCTAGCAGGGTGACCGTCACCTCCCCGTACCTAGCAGGGTGACCGTCACCTCCCCGTACCTCGCAGGGTGACCGTCACCTCCCCGTACCTAGCAGGGTGACCGTTCCCTCCCCGTACCTAGCAGGGTGACCGTCACCTCCCCGTACCTAGCAGGGTGACCGTTCCCTCCCCGTACCTAGCAGGGTGACCGTACCCTCCCCGTACCTAGCAGGGTGACCGTTACCTCCCCGTACCTAGCAGGGTGACCGTTCCCTCCCCGTACCTAGCAGGGTGACCGTTCCCTCCCCGTACCTAGCAGGGTGACCGTTCCCTCCCCGTACCTAGCAGGGTGACCGTTCCCTCCCCGTACCTAGCAGGGTGACCGTTCCTTCCCCGTACCTAGCAGGGTGACCGTTCCCTCCCCGTACCTAGCAGGGTGACCGTTCCCTCCCCGTACCTAGCAGGGTGACCGTTCCCTCCCCGTACCTAGCAGGGTGACCGTTCCCTCCCCGTACCTAGCAGGGTGACCGTTCCTTTCCCGTACCTAGCAGGGTGACTGTTCCCTCCCCGTACCTAGCAGGGTGACCGTCACCTCCCCGTACCTAGCAGGGTGACCGTTCCCTGCCCGTACCTAGCAGGGTGTCAGGCTGTCAGATAGGCAGGCAGTGGGAGAGAATCCAACGATGTCACTGACTTAGAATGGAGTCAAGAACAAGTTGGAATGAGTAACTTCTGGAACGTTACGAGTTATGAGAGGAGGGCAGAGTGACTGTGTGTCCTGTAGTGTGTCCTGTAGTGTGTCCTGTAGTGTGTCCTGTAGTGTGTCCTGTAGTGTGTCCTGTAGTGTGTCCTGTAGTGTGTCCTGTAGTGTGTCCTTTAGTGTGTCCTGTAGTGTGTCCTGTAGTGTGTCCTGTAGTGTTTCCTGTGTGTGTGTGTCCTGTGTGTGTGTCCTGTGTGTGTGTCCTGTGTGTGTGTGTCCTGTGTGTGTGTGTCCTGTGTGTGTGTCCTGTGTGTGTGTGTGTGTCCTGTGTGTGTGTGTCCTGTGTGTGTGTGTGTGTGTGTGTCCTGTGTGTGTGTGTCCTGTGTGTGTGTCCTGTGTGTGTGTGTCCTGTGTGTGTGTCCTGTGTGTGTGTGTGTGTCCTGTGTGTGTGTGTCCTGTGTGTGTGTGTGTCCTGTGTGTGTGTGTGTGTCCTGTGTGTGTGTGTGTGTCCTGTGTGTGTCCTGTGTGTGTGTCCTGTGTGTGTGTGTGTGTCCTGTGTGTGTGTGTCCTGTGTGTGTGTGTCCTGTGTGTGTGTGTCCTGTGTACCAGTCAACAGTTGGGGACACACCTTCTCATTCAAGGGTTTTTCTTTATTTTTACTCTTTTTAGTATAAAAAAAACCCGATGAAATAACATGTGCGTGTTAAACAAATCAAATCATATGTTATATTTGAGATTCTTCAAAGTAGCCACCGTTTGCCTTGATGACAGCTTTGCACACTCTTAGCCTTCTCTCAATGTTTACTCCTGAACTTATTTAGACCGTAACAAAGGAGCTGAATACTGATTGACTCAAGACATTCCAGCTTTTCATTTGGAAACATTTTGTAAAAACATAATTCCACTTTGACATGAAGGGTTATTGTACGTAGGCCAGTGACAACAAAACAAACAAATCTCAATTTGATCCATTTTAAATTCCGTCTGTAACACAATGTGTAAGAAGTCCAGGTGTCTGAATACTGAAGGCAGTGTTGCTAGTTATCTAGGTAGATAGCATTATTCACAGGCCGTATTGTTTTAGCTTCGATTCATTGACGGTTTTGAGGCAGAAAATGGGTCTCAGAAGACGATGTCATCTCGGTAATATTTAGACATGTTAGACAGCACGTTGTAGCCGGCCTTCTTTAGATCCCCACGTTACTGTCTGTGAGATACGAGACAGATCAGTGCATTGGAATGATTTCACTGTCTGACGTAAGACAAGGCTATGAATTCTCCACACACACACACACACACGATGCTTCTTGTTCCCTCTGGCTAGTGATCTGTGTAATCTTCAGACCTGGGTTCAAATACTATTTGAAATCATTTCATACGGAGTTAAACAGATAAAACTGAGTAGACCGTTAGTACAGATCCCAAACTCACTGTGTCGGCTAGAGTAGAGCTACTGTCATGTCAATAAAATGTTTTTAAAGATGTATACAGTCCTATAGACCCTCAAAACAGGGTTGACTCACATTTAACCCTAACCATTCCAATGTATTTAATAGAATTTAAAAAATACACAAATATATATATTCACTGTATGTGTTGTTTTTGCATTAGGTTACTACAGGAAACATGCTTGTTACGGTCCCCGGGGTGTGGAGACAGGAGCCACAGAGCCAGGGAGTCTGAATCCAGAAGTGGAACGATGGGAGGTGTGTGTGACCCTCAGAGGGCTACCGTCTGGTTCCAATCAAATGTGTATAATTCAATTAAATGTTCATTGTATCGCACATTTTATAGAGTCGTTTGTCACGCACTGAGCACTTGATGTTGGAGAGAGAGGGAGAGAGGCTGGCAGACTAGTTGACTGGTAGGTAGACTGGTCAGTTCTGAGGTTCCATGGTAGATACAAGGCTCTCAGCTGGCTGCACAGGACTAGAGAAGGGCTTTTCCACAATTGGTGGGGGTGGGGGGGGGGGGGGGGGTTGAAACATCCATTCTGCGAAGTTCTGGAGAGATCCACTAAGGGGGGTATTACACTGGAGAGATCCACTAAGGGAGGTGTTACACTGGAGAGATCCACTAAGGGAGGTGTTACACTGGAGAGATCCACTAAGGAGGGGTGTTACACTGGAGAGATCCACTAAGGGAGATGTTACACTGGAGAGATCCACTAAGGAGGGGTATTACACTGGAGAGATCCACTAAGGGGGTATTACACTGGAGAGATCCACTAAGGGGGGTATTACACTGGAGAGATCCACTAAGGGGGATATTACACTGGAGAGATCCACTAAGGGAGGTATTACACTGGAGAGATCCACTAAGGGAGGTATTACACTGGAGAGATCCACTAAGGGGGATATTACACTGGAGAGATCCACTAAGGGAGGTATTACACTGGAGAGATCCACTAAGGGAGGTATTACACTGGAGAGATCCACTAAGGGGGATGTTACACTGGAGAGATCCACTAAGGGGGATGTTACACTGGAGAGATCCACTAAGGGGGATGTTACACTGGAGAGATCCACTAAGGGGGATGTTACACTGGAGAGATCCACTAAGGGGGATGTTACACTGGAGAGATCCACTAAGGAGGGGTATTACACTGGAGAGAACCACTAAGGGGGGTGTTACACTGGAGAGATCCACTAAGGGGGATGTTACACTGGAGAGATCCACTAAGGGGGATGTTACACTGGAGAGATCCACTAAGGGGGATGTTACACTGGAAAGATCCACTAAGGAGGGGTATTACACTGGAGAGAACCACTTAAGGGGGGTGTTACACTGGAGAGATCCACTAAGGGGGATGTTACACTGGAGAGATCCACTAAGGGGGATGTTACACTGGAGAGATCCACTAAGGGCGGGTATTACACTGGAGAGATCCACTAAGGGGGGGTGTTACACTGGAGAGATCCACTAAGGGGGATGTTACACTGGAGAGATCCACTAAGGGGGATGTTACACTGGAGAGATCCACTAAGGGGGGTGTTACACTGGAGAGATCCACTAAGGGGGATGTTACACTGGAGAGATCCACTAAGGGGGATGTTACACTGGAGAGATCCACTAAGGGGGGTGTTACACTGGAGAGATCCACTAAGGGGGATGTTACACTGGGCTTCCATCATCTCTTTTATTCTCTTTCTTTCTTTTGTTCCCCCTTTTCTTTTCTGTCTCGTTGGTTCCTCATCTATTTCTTACTCCTCCCCTCTTTATTAATTGACTATTTTCTTACTTATGTTCTCCATATTCTCTCTCTCTCTCTCCCCCTCCCTCTCTCTCTAGGGGGGGTCGATCTGAACCGTGTGTAGAGGAGAAATACAGTCTGAACCGTGTGTAGAGGAGAAATACAGTCTGAACTGTGTGTAGAGGAGAAAGACAATCTGAACCGTGTGTAGAGGAGAAATACAGTCTGAACCGTGTGTAGAGGAGAAAGACAATCTGAACCGTGTGTAGAGGAGAAAGACAATCTGAACCGTGTGTAGAGGAGAAAGACAATCTGAATCGTCACCAGAGCACTTTGCAAAGGTTACCAATTCTTAAAACATCCTTCTGATTTGAGCTGTTGGATGATATTATGAGCTAGAGAGGAGAGGAGAGGAGAGGAGAGGAGAGGAGAGGAGAGGAGGGGAGGGGAGGGGAGGGGAGGGGAGAGGAGAGGAGAGGAGAGGAGAGGAGAGGAGAGGAGAGGAGAGGAGAGGAGAGGAGAGGAGAGGAGAGGAGAGGAGAGGAGAGGAGAGGAGAGGAGAGGAGAGGAGAGGAGAGGAGAGGAGAATAGAATAGAGGAGAATAGAATAGAATAGAGGAGAATAGAATAGAATAGAGGAGAATAGAATAGAATAGAGGAGAATAGAGGAGAAGAGAATAGGAGAGAGGAGTAACAGAAAGTTAAGGCCCACAAAAGTTGTGCTTCTTGGCAATTAGTGAAAAGTTTTCAGGCTTCGAGGCCTTCACACACTACACTTTCATATTTATATTTCAGAGATCATTTGTTTACATGTGCCCCACAGCGACTGCTGGGCATCGATAGAATATCTTCTTTTATCTTTTCTCCCCAAACAGCAGAGATTTAAAAGCTAAAAACCCAACAGACTCATCTCTCTTTGTAGTCAAGAGTTTCCCCCCTCAGCCCTTTCACTTTGGCGGGCTGACAAATCAAGCTATTTGAAATATGTCTGATGGTGGCCCCGGTCTCCCACCACGAGAGACTAAAGGATTCAGAGAAACATTTCTCCCCCTCGCACTAAAAACAGTTGACATAGATGATACACAAGCCACTTTTGAATCACCTGTTGTCTCTCTCTTTGTGTCTATAGCGACAGAGAATGTGTGTGTTTGTGTCTACACCCCGACGAGCTCCCCAGAGGAATCCTGAGAGTGGGCCTGAGGCTTTGATGAACGAGCTATTTCTTAAAGGGAAGAATTTCACCTCGTTGTTAGCAGCAACACATTAGTTCTGTTTCTGCAAGCTGTGGCTGCACATTCTCTAAAAGAGAGGGAGAAAGAAAGAGGGATGAGAGAGAGAGAAAGAGACATAAAGACAGAGGGAGGGGAGAAAGAAAGAGGGAGGAGAGAGAGAGAGAAAGAGAAATAAAGACAGAGGGAGGGGAGAAAGAGACAAAGGCAGAGGGAGGAGAGAGAGAAAGAGGCATAAAGACAGAGGGAGGGGAGAAAGAAAGAGGCATAAAGACAGAGGGAGGAGAGAGAAAGAGGGAGGAGAGAAATAAAGAAGGAGAGGGGGGAGAAGGAAAGCGAGACAGAGAGGGGGGGGAACGAAACAACAGGATAATGATTGCACCGTTGTTTCTACAGTGACTAATGTAATTCTGTTGACTCTCATCATTAAAAGCTGAAGCGTGAAATGAGAGAACTGAGATCCCCCAAGTGTTGTCGGTCCATCTGTCAGGTTTTCAGCTTTTTTCCCCGACTGGTTTTAAATCCTCTGTGTTAGGAAGTGTTTTCAGACTAAAATCCCATTGTGATGGTAGGTGGTGGCTGGGCACTGGGCACTGGGCACTGGGCACTGGGCACTGGACACTGGACACTGGACACTGGGCACTGGACACTGGACACTGGACACTGGGAACACACTGGTTCAATGAAATTACTTTGAACCAACGTGAAATAGACGTTGCATTGAAATCTGTGGCATCCCTACATCCCCTCTATCTCCTCCTCCCATCTCTTCTCCAGTGAGTTGTGGCAGCCCTACATCCCCTCTATCTCCTCCTCCCATCTCTTCTCCAGTGAGTTGTGGCATCCCTACATCCCCTCTATCTCCTCCTCCCATCTCTTCTCCAGTGAGTTGTGGCATCCCTACATCCCCTCTATCTCTTCTCCAGTGAGTTGTGAGAAGGAGGAAAGGAGAGGATGCAAGGAATCGAGGAAAGATGAATGAAGAAAGAGGTTGGCTATTTGTAAAATGAGGTCATACCAGAAGAGAGAGTGGGGTCCTTACTGGATCACACGAGCCACAGTGTCAACAGTCTGCTTCCAGACACCGGATTCTAATTAAGTAATAAATAATATATCAACACACATACTTAATTTCTCTCTCTCGTTCTCTTTCAATTAAATTAAATTTAAGGGCGTTATTGGCATAGGAAACATGTGTTAACATTGCCAAAGCAAGTGAAGTAAGTTTTGGCAAGTCTGTTAGGACATCTTCTTTGTGCAGGACACAAGTCATTTTTCCAACAATTGTTTACAGACAGATTATTTCACTTATAATTCACTGTATCACAATTCCAGTGGGTCAGAAGTTTACATACACTAAGTTGACTGTGCCTTTAAACAGCTTGGAAAATTCCAGAAAATGTCATGGCTTTAGAAGCTTCTGATAGGCTAATTGACTTCATTTGAGTCAATTGGAGGTGTACCTGTGGATGTATTTCAAGGCCTACCTTCAAAATCAGTGCCTCTTTGTTTGACATCATGGGAAAATCAGCCCTCAGAAATTAAATCAAAAGACCTCAGAAAATAAATTGGTAGTCTGGTTCTTCCTTGGGAGCAATTTCCAAATGCCTGAATGTACCACGTTCATCTGTACAAACAATAGTATGCAAGTATAAACACACAGCTGTCATACCGCTCAGGAAGGAGACGCGTTCTGTCTCCTAGAGATGAACATACTTTGGTGCAAAAAGTGCAAATCAATCCCAGAACAACAGCAAAGGACCTTGTGAAGATGCTGGAGGAAACCGGTACAAAAGTATCAATATCCACAGTAAAACACGTCCTATATCCACATAACCTGAAAGGACACTCAGCAAGGAAGAAGCCACTGCTCCAAAACCGCCATAAAAAAAACTGACTACAGTTTGCAACTAGACATCGGGACAAAGATCGGACTTTTGGAGAAATGTCCTCTGGTCTGATGAAACAAAAATGGAACTGTTTGGCTATAATGACCATCGTTATGTTTGAAGGGAAAAGGGGGAGGCTTACAAGCTGAAGAACACCATCCCAACCGTGAAGCACGGGGGTGGCAGCATGTACCAGAGAGGTGAAGGACTGTGATGTTTGGCCGGTGTAGGCCGTCATAGTAAATAAGAATTTGTTCTGAACTGACTTGCGTAGTTTAAATAAAGTTTCAAATAAAATAGAAATATCTGTCTCTACCAGTGTTGGGGAACATACTCTGAAAATATAGTGAAAATATAGTTCACCTAACTAAAGGTACTTTAAAAGTAGTTCACTACATCCACATTACTCAGGATTCATAATTCATAGTCTTCATGTTGCCAGAACACATCACTCTGGACTCAGATGTTAACAGAATGTTGCCAGAACACATCACTCTGGACTCAGATGTTAACAGAATGTTGCCAGAACACATCACTCTGGACTCAGATGTTAACAGAATGTTGCCAGAACACATCAATCTGGACTCAGATGTTAACAGAATGTTGCCAGAACACATCACTCTGGACTCAGATGTTAACAGAATGTGTCATTTGGCCTAAAAAACACAAAAAGTGAGAATTCTGCAGGTCTGGTTCCGAAAAAGAAAGGACCTTCTTGCCTACTTCACCTACTGCACCTACTTCACACATATTTTATTTTTGTAAAGAAAAGTAGTAATCCAGTAGTAATCTACACCCCCACATGACAACGTAATGAACTACTGAAAATACTACCAAGATGTGAATTTAGTTCAACTACCACCAAGCTACTGCGAAAACATTACATTACTAGTTGAACAAAATGTAGATCACTTCTCCCCAACACTGATTTCTACTTCATCACAACAACCATTGTCAACAAGATACTGGTCTCTACTTCATCACAACAACCAGTACTTCCTCATCTAGAAGATACTGGACTCTACTTCATCACAACAACCATCCTCAACAAGATACTGGTCTCTACTTCATCACAACAACCATTGTCAACAAGATAATGGTCTCTACTTCATCACAACAACCCTCCTCAACAAGATACTGGTCTCTACTTCATCACAACAACCAGTACTTCCTCATCTAGAAGATACTGGACTCTACTTCATCACAACAACCCTCCTCAACAAGATACTGGTCTCTACTTCCTCACAACAACCAGTACTTCCTCATCTAGAAGATACTGGACTCTACTTCATCACAACAACCCTCCTCAACAAGATACTGGTCTCTACTTCATCACAACAACCATCCTCAACAAGATACTGGTCTCTACTTCATCACAACAACCCTCCTCCTCAACAAGATACTGGTCTCTCCTTCATCACAACAACCATCCTCAACAAGATACTGGTCTCTACTTCATCACAACAACCCTCCTCATCTAGAAGATACTGGTCTCTACTTCATCACAACAACCATCCTCCTCAACAAGGTACTGGTCTCTACTTCATCACAGCAACCATCCTCCTCAACAAGGTACTGGTCTCTACTTCATCAAAACAACCCTCCTCAACAAGATACTGGTCTCTACTTCATCACAACAACCATTATCAACAAGATACTGGTCTCTCCTTCATCACAACAACCCTCCTCAACAAGATACTGGTCTCTACGTCATCACAACAACCCTCCTCAACAAGATACTGGTCTCTACTTCATCACAACAACCCTCCTCAACAAGATACTGGTCTCTCCTTCATCACAACAACCCTCCTCAACAAGATACTGGTCTCTACTTCATCACAACAACCATCCTCAACAAGATACTGGTGTCTACTTCCTCATATAGAAGATACCGGTCTCTACTTCCTCACAACAACCATCCTCAACAAGATACTGGTCTCTACTTCCTCAGCCAATAGACAATCAGCAGCAAGCAGCCAATAGACAATCAGCAGCAAGCAGCCAATAGACGATCAGCAGCAAGCAGCCAATAGACGATCAGCAGCAAGCAGCCAATAGACAATCAGCAGCAAGCAGCCAATAGACAATCAGCAGCAAGCAGCCAATAGACAATCAGCAGCAAGCAGCCAATAGACAATCAGCAACAAGCAGCCAATAGACAATCAGCAACAAGCAGCCAATAGACAATCAGCAGCAAGCAGCCAATAGACAATCAGCAGCAAGCAGCCAATAGACAATCAGCAGCAAGCAGCCAATAGACAATCAGCAGCAAGCAGCCAATAGACAATCAGCAGCAAGCAGCCAATAGACAATCAGCAGCAAGCAGCCAATAGACAATCAGCAGCAAGCAGCCAATAGACAAGCAGCAACAAGCAGCCAATAGACAATCAGCAGCAAGCAGCCAATAGACAATAAGCAGCCAATAGACAATCAGCAGCAAGCAGCCAATAGACAATCAGCAGCAAGCAGCCATTAGACAATCAGCAGCAAGCAGCCAATAGACAATCAGCAGCAAGCAGCCAATAGACAATCAGCAACAAGCAGCCAATAGACAATCAGCAACAAGCAGCCAATAGACAATCAGCAGCAAGCAGCCAATAGACAATCAGTAGCAAGCAGCCAATAAACAAGCCGCAACAAGCAGCAAATAGACAATCAGCAACAAGCAGCCAATAGACAATTAGCAGCAAGCAGCCAATAGACAATCAGCAGCAAGCAGCCAATAGACAATCAGCAGCAAGCAGCCAATAGACAATCAGCAACAAGCAGCCAATAGACAATCAGCAGCAAGCAGCCAATAGACAATCAGCAGCAAGCAGCCAATAGACAATCAGCAACAAGCAGCCAATAGACAATCAGCAGCAAGCAGCCAATAGACAATCAGCAGCAAGCAGCCAATAGACAATCAGCAGCAAGCAGCCAATAGACAATCAGCAGCAAGCAGCCAATAGACAATCAGCAGCAAGCAGCCAATAGACAATCAGTAGCAAGCAGCCAATAAACAATCAGCAACAAGCAGCCAATAGACAATCAGCAGCAAGCAGCCAATAGACAATCAGTAGCAAGCAGCCAATAAACAAGCCGCAACAAGCAGCCAATAGACAATCAGCAACAAGCAGCCAATAGACAATCAGCAGCAAGCAGCCAATAGACAATCAGCAGCAAGCAGCCAATAGACAATCAGCAGCAAGCAGCCAATAGACAATCAGCAGCAAGCAGCCAATAGACAATCAGCGACAAGCAGCCAATAGATAATCAGCAGCAAGCAGCCAATAGACAATCAGCAGCAAGCAGCCAATAGACAATCAGCAGCAAGCAGCCAATAGACAATCAGCAACAAGCAGCCAATAGACAATCAGCAGCAAGCAGCCAATAGACAATCAGCAGCAAGCAGCCAATAGACAATCAGCAACAAGCAGCCAATAGACAATCAGCAGCAAGCAGCCAATAGACAATCAGCAACAAGCAGCCAATAGACAATCAGCAGCAAGCAGCCAATAGACAATCAGCAGCAAGCAGCCAATAGACAATCAGCAGCAAGCAGCCAATAGACAATCAGCAGCAAGCAGCCAATAGACAATCAGTAGCAAGCAGCCAATAAACAATCAGCAACAAGCAGCCAATAGACAATCAGCAGCAAGCAGCCAATAGACAATCAGTAGCAAGCAGCCAATAAACAAGCCGCAACAAGCAGCAAATAGACAATCAGCAACAAGCAGCCAATAGACAATCAGCAGCAAGCAGCCAATAGACAATCAGCAACAAGCAGCCAATAGACAATCAGCAGCAAGCAGCCAATAGACAATCAGCAACAAGCAGCCAATAGACAATCAGCAGCAAGCAGCCAATAGACAATCAGCAGCAAGCAGCCAATAGACAATCAGCAACAAGCAGCCAATAGATAATCAGCAGCAAGCAGCCAATAGACAATCAGCAACAAGCAGCCAATAGACAATCAGCAGCAAGCAGCCAATAGACAATCAGCAACAATGTCCTCTAGGTAGGGGGAAACTTTAATGTATAAGATTATATTCTGTACACAGTCTACTACTGTCTCAGTGGACTGCAGGAGGGGTTCATTTCAACATATTCATTGTCCACAAAGATTATTGCAGTGTGCAGCCCCTTTCTGCTAAACAACTTCCTGCATGTTTATGTTACTATGTTATTTTGCTGTCCTGCCCTGTGGGAGAAATACATGATTTGAATTGAATAGTAGCACTCCTGTATTTCTATCCATCCTTTCCTCTCCTCTACCCATCCTCTACCCATCCTCTCCTCTACCCATCCTCTCCTCTACCCATCCTCTACCCATCCTCTCCTCTACCCATCCTCTCCTCTACCCATCCTCTACCCATCCTCTCCTCTATCCATCCTCTCCTCTACCCATCCTCTCCTCTACCCATCCTCTCCTCTCCTCTACCCATCCTCTCCTCTACCCATCCTCTACCCATCCTCTCCTCTACCCATCCTCTCCTCTACCCATCATTCTCCTCTCCTCTACCCATCCTCTCCTCTACCCATCCTCTCCTCTCCTCTACCCATCCTCTCCTCTACCCATCCTCTCCTCTACCCATCCTCTCCTCTACCCATCCTCTACCCATCCTCTCCTCTACCCATCCTCTCCTCTACCCATCCTCTCCTCTCCTCTACCCATCCTCTCCTCTCCTCTCCTCTACCCATCCTCTCCTCTCCTCTACCCATCCTCTCCTCTCCTCTACCATCCTCTCCTCTCCTCTACCCATCCTCTCCTCTCCTCTACCCATCCTCTACCCATCCTCTCCTCTACCCATCCTCTCCTCTATCCATCCTCTCCTCTACCCATCCTCTCCTCTACCCATCCTCTCCTCTACCCATCCTCTCCTCTCCTCTACCCATCCTCTCCTCTCCTCTACCCATCCTCTCCTCTCCTCTACCCATCCTCTCATCTATCCATCCTCTCCTCTATCCATCCTCTCCTCTACCCATCCTCTCCTCTCCTCTACCCATCCTCTCCTCTACCCATCCTCTCCTCTCCTCTATCCATCCTCTCCTCTACCCATCCTCCCCTCTACCCATCCTCTCCTCTATCCATCCTCTCCTCTACCCATCCTCTTGTCTACCCATCCTCCCCTCTAACCATCCTCCCCTCTACCCATCCTCTCCTCTACCATCCTCTCCTCTATCCATCCTCTCCTCTACCCATCCTCTTCTCTACCATCCTCCCCTCTACCATCCTCTCCTCTACCATCCTCTCCTCTACCATCCCCTCCTCTACCATCCTCTCCTCTATCCATCCTCTCCTCTATCCATCCTCTCCTCTACCCATCCTCGCCTCTATCCATCCTCTCCTCTATCCATCCTCTCCTCTATCCATCCTCTCCTCTATCCATCCTCTCCTCTACCCATCCTCCCCTCTACCCATCCTCTCCTCTATCCATCCTCTCCTCTACCCATCCTCTCCTCTACCCATCCTCTCCTCTATCCATCCTCTCCTCCCCTCTACCCATCCTCTCCTCTCCTCTATCCATCCTCTCCTCTACCCATCCTCCCCTCTATCCATCCTCTCATCTACTCATCCTCTCCTCTACCCATCCTCTCCTCTCCTCTATCCATCCTCTCCTCTCCCCATCCTCTCCTCTACCCATCCTCTCCTCTACCCATCCTCCCCTCTACCCATCCTCTCCTCTACCCATCCTCTCCTCTACCCATCCTCCCCTCTACCCATCCTCTCCTCTCCCCATCCTCTCCTCTACCCATCCTCTCCTCTACCCATCCTCTCCTCTCCCCATCCTCTCCTCTCCCCATCCTCCCCTCTACCCATCCTCTCCTCTCCCCATCCTCTCCTCTACCATCCTCTCCTCTACCCATCCTGTCCTCTACCCATCCTGTCCTCTATCCATCCTCTCCTCTCCCCATCCTCCCCTCTACCCATCCTCTCCTCTACCCATCCTCCCCTCTTCCTTCCTTCCCTTCATCCATCCTGACATGTCAGAGCAGACTTCCTGGCAGCTAGAGGCCATATTGTATTACAGGCAGCATCTCAATTGGCACCCTATTCCCTATGTAGTGCACTACTTTTCACCAGGGCCCATATGCCTCTGGTTAATAGTAGTCCACTACATAGGGAATAGAGTGTGTACCACTCTCCTCTCCTGGCTCCACCATGACTCAGGATGGTAAGATTTACAGTAACCACTCTGCTCTCCTGGTTTACAGTCAGAGATGCTTATCTCATGGGCAAGCCTCGACTCGTTGTCACATTTCCATGGGGAGACTGACAGGAAACCGGGTGGAGAGGAGAGGAGGAGGAGGAGAGGAGGAGAGCAGGAGAGGAGAGGTGGAGGAAGAGAGAAGGAGGGAGAGAGAAAGGGATGAGGAGAGGTGGAGTGGAGAAGGGGAGGAGAAGAGGAGGAGAGGAGGAGAGCAGGAGAGGAGAGGTGGAGGAAGAGAGGAGGAGAGGAAGAGAGGAGAATATGATTCAGATCAGACCCAAACTGCTGTCTGTAAATATCTAAGGTCAGTACCGTTATAGAGATCAGAGTAGAGAGACGGTATGAACAGCACTACTTTCTATGGACTACTGAAGCATCTATATTACATTGGGTTGTGTTTGAGAGATGTGTTTATAGACAGATATTGTTATGCACATACAATGAATATCATTAATTATACGGACCTGTGTTGTGCGGTCCTAATACACATGGTGCTGTGTTTGTTTCCTAATACACATGGTGCTGTCCTAATACACATGGTGCTGTCCTAATACACATGGTGCTGTCCTAATACACATGGTGCTGTGTTTGTTTCCTAATACACACGGTGCTGTCCTAATACACATGGTGCTGTGTTTGTTTCCTAATACACATGGTGCTGTGTTTGTTTCCTAATACACATGGTGCTGTGTTTGTTTCCTAATACACATGGTGCTGTCCTAATACACATGGTGCTGTCCTAATACACATGGTGCTGTCCTAATACACATGGTGCTGTCCTAATACACATGGTGCTGTGTTTGTTTCCTAATACACATGGTGCTGTCCTAATACACACGGTGCTGTCCTAATACACATGGTGCTGTCCTAATACACACGGTGCTGTCCTAATACACACGGTGCTGTCCTAATACACATGGTGCTGTCCTAATACACATGGTGCTGTATTTGTTTCCTAATACACATGGTGCTGTCCTAATACACATGGTGCTGTCCTAATACACACGGTGCTGTCCTAATACACATGGTGCTGTCCTAATACACACGGTGCTGTCCTAATACACACGGTGCTGTCCTAATACACATGGTGCTGTGTTTCTATGCTCTAATACACGTGGTGCTGTGTTTCTGTGCTCTAATACACATGGTGCTGTGTTTCTGTGCTCTAATACACATGGTGCTGTGTTTCTGTATTCTAATACACATGGTGCTGTGTTTCTGTGCTCTAATACACATGGTGCTGTGTTTCTATGCTCTAATACACATGGTGCTGTGTTTCTGTGCTCTAATACACATGGTGCTGTGTTTCTATGCTCTAATACACATGGTGCTGTGTTTCTATGCTCTAATACACATGGTGCTGTGTTTCTGTGCTCTAATACACATGGTGCTGTGTTTCTGTGCTCTAATACACATGGTGCTGTGTTTCTGTGCTCTAATACACATGGTGCTGTGTTTCTATGCTCTAATACACATGGTGCTGTGTTTCTGTGCTCTAATACACATGGTGCTGTGTTTCTGTGCTCTAATACACATGGTGCTGTGCTCTAATACAAATGGTGCTGTGCTCTAATACACATGGTGCTGTGTTTCTGTGCTCTAATACACATGGTGCTGTGTGGCGTGGTGCTAATAAAGCTGAGGTCATGGGTTCAATTCCCCAAGGGATCGTACACGTATGAGAAGTGTATGCGCTATGCACTCCCTCTACTGTAAGGTGTTTTGCAAAAACGCATTTACTTAGTGGCACGTACGAATAATATTATAATATGACATAGGGCTTTACAACCAGGCAATGGTGATTGGTCAGAAGCGAGCTCATGTCAGTACAAGGGATGATGTCATAGACTGTTCTCTCTGCTACCGCACGGTCAGAGGTACCAGTCTGTTCTCTCTGCTACCACATGGTCAGAGGTACCAGTCTGTTCTCTCTGCTACCGCACGGTCAGAGATACCAGTCTGTTGTCTCTGCTACCGCACGGTCAGAGGTACCAGTCTGTTCTCTCTGCTACCGCACGGTCAGAGGTACCAGTCTGTTCTCTCTGCTACCGCACGGTCAGAGGTACCAGTCTGTTGTCTCTGCTACCACACGGTCAGCAGTACCAGTCTGTTCTCTCTGCTACCGCCCGGTCAGAGGTACCAGTCTGTTCTCTCTGACGGTACCAGTCTGTTCTCTCTGCTGCCACACGGTCAGAGGTACCAGTTTGTTCTCTCTGCTACCGCACGATCAGAGGTACCAGTCTGTTCTCTCTGACGGTACCAGTCTGTTCTCTCTGACGGTACCAGTCTGTTCTCTCTGATGGTACCAGTCTGTTCTCTCTGCTACCGCATGGTCAGCGGGTACCAGCGCACCAAGTCTAGAACCAACAGGACCCTAAACAGACTTTACCCCCAAGCCATTAAGACTGCTAGTTAGTTAGTAGTTAACTAGTTAAATAGTTAACCAAATAGCTACCCGGACAATCTGCATCGACCCTTTTTGTATGAACTCATTTGAGTTTGCCTGATGTGTTGTTGTCTCTACCTTTGACCTTTGCTGTTGTCTGTGCCCAATAAGGTTTGTACCATGCTTTGTGTTGCTACCATGTTGTGTTGCTGCCATGCTGTGTTGCTACCATGCTGTGTTGCTACCATGCTGTGCTGCTACCATGTTGTGTTGTCATGTGTTGCTGCCATGCTGTGTTGCTACCATGCTGTGTTGCTACCATGCTGTGTTGCTACCATGCTGTGTTGTCATGTGTTGCTGCCATGCTGTGTTGCTACCATGCTTTGTGCTGCTACCATGTTGTGTTGTCATGTGATGCTACCATGCTGTGTTGCTACCATGCTGTTCTGCTACCATGTTGTGTTGTCATGTGTTGCTGCCATGCTGTGTTGCTACCATGTTGTTCTGCTACCATGTTGTGTTGTCATGTGATGCTACCATGCTGTGTTGCTACCATGCTTTGTGCTGCTACCATGTTGTGTTGTCATGTGTTGCTGCCATGCTGTGTTGCTACCATGCTGTTTCGCTACCATGTTGTGTTGTCATGTGTTGCTGCCATGCTGTGTTGCTACCATGCTTTGTGCTGCTACCATGTTGTGTTGTCATGTGTTGCTGCCATGCTGTGTTGCTACCATGCTTTGTGCTGCTACCATGTTGTGTTGTCATGCGTTGCTGCCATGCTGTGTTGCTACCATGCTGTGTTGCTACCATGTTGTGTTGTCATGTGTTGCTGCCATGCTGTGTTGCTACCATGTTGTGTTGTCATGTGTTGCTGCCATGCTGTGTTGCTACCATGCTTTGTGCTGCTACCATGTTGTGTTGTCATGTGTTGCTGCCATGCTGTGTTGCTACCATGCTTTGTGCTGCTACCATGTTGTGTTGTCATGTGTTGCTGCCATGCTGTGTTGCTACCATGCTTTGTGCTGCTACCATGTTGTGTTGTCATGTGTTGCTGCCATGCTGTGTTGCTACCATGCTTTGTGCTGCTACCATGTTGTGTTGTCATGTGTTGCTGCCATGCTGTGTTGCTACCATGCTGTGTTGCTACCATGTTGTGTTGTTATCTGTTGCTGCCATGCTGTGTTGCTACCATGTTGTGTTGTCATCTGTTGCTGCCATGCTGTGTTGCTACCATGTTGTGTTGTCATCTGTTGCTGCCATGCTGTGTTGCTACCATGTTGTGTTGTCATGTGATGCTGCCATGCTGTGTTGCTACCATGCTGTGTTGCTACCATGTTGTGTTGTCATGTGATGCTGCCATGCTGTGTTGTTGTCTCAGGTCTCTCTTTATGTAGTGTTGTGATGTGTCTTTTGTTCTATATTTTCTTGTCCCTGTCCCCGCAGGAGGTCTTTGCCTTTTGACCCTCCCACTCTGTCTGCCGAATTCTTTCTCTTTGCTCTTGTTTTCCTTATTAGGACGTCGGTGGGCGGAGCCGGGAGGGTCGTCCGAGAAATGGGCCCGGGTGTGTCCCAGGATAAATGCACCTCTTCCCCATTCATTGGGGAGACTCTCTCCATGCAGACACTGATTTTGCTTGTGTCTGTTTTTGGTTGCGTTGGCACCTTTCAACTCATTATCTTATTTATGCACGCAACCACTCACTTACACTACTGATTACTGACTACACACACCATTGTTAATTGTATTTAGTTTACTTTAGTTAATAAACATATTTTGTTATTCCTTATCTCCCTTTTTGTTACGCACTTTGAGCCGGTTCGTGACAATTGTAAATAAGAATAAGAGGTTGGGGGAGGGTGGGGGAGGAGGTGGGAGGGAGGGTGAGGAGGAGGAGGGAGGGCGCTGGTAGCAGTTAAGAATCCACTCATATCAAACACCTCCTGTGGAAACTGACACTCACACAATCCCCCCCCCCCCCCACACACACACACAGTACTCACACTCCCCCCTACACACACACGCCCCCTCCCCCCCCACACACACAGTACTCACACACTCCCCCTACACACACAGTACTCACACATTCCCCCCTACACACACACACAGTACTCACACACTCCCCCCTACACACACAGTACTCACACACTCCCTCCTACACACACACAGTAGTCACACACTCCCCCCTACACACACAGTACTCACACACTCCCCCCTACACACACACACACACACAGTTCTCACACACTCCCCCCTACACACACACACACACAGTACTCACACACTCCCCCCTACACACACAGTACTCACACACTCCCCCCTACACACACACACACACACAGTACTCACACACTCCCCCCTACACACACACACACACACAGTACTCACACACTCCCCCCTACACACACAGTACTCACACACTCCCCCCTACACACACAGTACTCACACACTCCCCCCTACACACACACACACACAGTACTCACACACTCCCCCCTACACACACAGTACTCACACACTCCCCCCTACACACACAGTACTCACACACTCCCCCCTACACACACACACACACAGTACTCACACACTCCCCCCTACACACACAGTACTCACACTCCCCCCTACACACACAGTACACTCCCCTCCCTCTTCTCACCCTGACAGACACAAAGCGGTGTTTAGCACCAGATCGTTTGTCACATCAATGCATTCCTTGACCTATGACACCAGGCGGTTAAATCTGTTTGTATCCAGGTACCCCCTGTTAAATCTGTCTGTATCCAGCTACCCCCTGTTAAATCTGTCTATATCCAGCTACCCCCTGTTAAATCTGTCTGTATCCAGCTACCTCCTGTTAAATCTGTCTATATCCAGCTACCTCCTGTTAAATCTGTCTATATCCAGCTACCTCCTGTTAAATCTGTCTATATCCAGCTACCCCCTGTTAAATATGTCTATATCCAGCTACCTCCTGTTAAATCTGTCTATATCCAGGTACCCCCTGTTAAATCTGTCTATATCCAGGTACCCCCTGCTAAATCTGTCTATATCCAGCTACCTCCTGTTAAATCTGTCTATATCCAGCTACCCCCTGTTAAATCTGTCTATATCCAGCTACCCCCTGTTAAATCTGTCTATATCCAGGTACCCCCTGTTAAATCTGTCTATATCCAGGTACCCCCTGTTAAATATGTCTATATCCAGCTACCTCCTGTTAAATCTGTCTATATCCAGGTACCCCCTGTTAAATCTGTCTATATCCAGCTACCCCCTGTTAAATCTGTCTATATCCAGCTACCTCCTGTTAAATCTGTCTATATCCAGGTACCCCCTGTTAAATCTGTCTATATCCAGCTACCCCCTGTTAAATCTGTCTATATCCAGCTACCCCCTGTTAAATCTGTCTATATCCAGCTACCACTTGTTAAATCTGTCTATATCCAAGTACCCCCTGTTAAATATGCTCCTCACCTACACCACATTCAGAGGGGTGTGTGTGTGTGTGAGAGAGCAAGCGTGTGTGTATACCAAACTACATTGAATCTTTAAATAAGAATTTGTTCTTAACTGACTTGCCTTAAAGGTTCAAAGCAAAATAGAATGATGTATTGTGTTATATTATCTAGACACCATCTGGCTCTGTTTGGTTGTTGCTGTTGCAATCTTTAATTTTTGCAATATTTGAGTAGTCTCGGGAATCCCAGACCACGCTGGAACGTTGGTAATTTTGTGGGATGCAACCCGCCTATCAAGAAACATTAATATTTGAGAGGTGGAGGGCAAGAGAGAGAGAGACAGAGAGAGAGACAGACAGAGAGAGAGACAGACAGAGAGAGAGACAGACAGAGAGAGAGACAGAGAGAGAGACAGAAAGAGGGACAGAGAGAGAGACAGAGAGAGAGACAGAGAGAGGGACAGAGAGAGAGACAGAGAGAGAGACAGAGAGAGAGACAGAGAGAGGGACAGAGAGAGAGACAGAGAGAGAGACAGAGAGAGAGACAGACACAGAGACAGAGAGAGGGACAGAGAGAGGGACAGAGAGAGAGATAGAGAGAGGGACAGAGAGAGGGACAGAGAGAGGGACAGAGAGAGAGACAGAGAGAGAGACAGAGAGAGAGACAGACACAGAGACAGACACAGAGACAGAGAGAGGGACAGAGAGAGAGACAGAGAGAGAGACAGAGAGAGGGACAGAGAGAGGGACAGAGAGAGGGACAGAGAGAGGGACAGAGAGCTATAATATCCAAAAACAAAATAGACCAAAGGTGACACAACTACTGACTGGCTGTCGATTGAATATTAGTAAAAATACCTGTTTTCACTGAGCAGCTTACTAATGTGATGGGGAACTCTGTCCTACTGCCTAACCCCAACGGTCTGGATCTGACATCAGATTTAAACTGAAAACATACTGCAGCACAACAAACACAACAACAGATATTAATTTCCTGAGCCTGGGGGCGTGAGACGGACATCGATTTCAGCAGGGGCGGGAAGGAAAGAGGGGAGGGAGTGGGTGTTTTTATGCCTACATTCCAAATGGCACCCTATTCCCTATATAGTGCACTACTTTTGACCTGAGTACATAAGGGTCTGGTCAAAAGTAGTGCACTGTGTAGAGAATAGGGTTCCAAATGTCCCTTTGACATGCGAAGAGGATCCCTGGCTCAGCTGGCAGGGACCAGGCTAAAGGCTCTAATTAATGTGACACCGAGACAGAAGGAAAGGCCACTTGAAGGCATCCTCATTACAAGCCTCCACCTACAGCGATGTGTTATGATACAATTACACAGCGCCGAGGGCAGACATTAGCCATATGGTAATATGGTAATATGGTAAAAATCATATGCATGAAATTAGAGGTAATGTAAGACTCTATTTCTAGCCGTTTGGGGGTATCATTCTATTTATTTTTTCATTGACAATGGTTTCACTATTGAAGTCATATCAAATATAATCTAATATATTTATGAAGGCCTTTTTACACGAGCAGTTCCGCCAAAGAGCTTTACAGACACCCAGCCTGAACCCCCAAAGAGCTTTACAGACACCCAGCCTGAACCCCCAAAGAGCTTTACAGACACCCAGCCTGAACCCCCAAAGAGCTTTACAGACACCCAGCCTGAACCCCCAAAGAGCTTTACAGACACCCAGCCTGAACCCCCAAAGAGCTTTACAGACACCCAGCCTGAACCCCCAGAGCTTTACAGACACACAGCCTGAACCCCCAAAGAGCTTTACAGACACCCAGCCTGAACCCCCAAAGAGCTTTACAGACACCCAGCCTGAACCCCCAAAGAGCTTTACAGACACCCAGCCTGAACCCCCAAAGAGCTTTACAGACACCCAGCCTGAACCCCCAAAGAGCTTTACAGACACCCAGCCTGAACCCCCAAAGAGCTTTACAGACACCCAGCCTGAACCCCCAAAGAGCTTTACAGACACCCAGCCTAAACCCCCAAAGAGCTTTACAGACACCCAGCCTGAACCCCCAAAGAGCATGCAATGGACAGGCAGCAGCACAGTGGCTATCGTATGGCACTACCAACACTATGACTGTAGGCTATATTTGATTGACTGTATATGTAATGGTTTTCGGGTAATGTTAGCATCAGACATCAATCTACCGTCTGAAGGGAGTTTGTAACCTACTTACCTGTCCCTAACCCTAACCCTAGACCACATTCTCGTCCTCATTGGTAACTGAATCTAAAGGTAAACCAGAGGTAAATCACAATTATGGGAAAAATATATTCCCAGTGTTGGTTTTCATCGACCAATAACATGTAACTTTGTTACAGTACAGGGGACATAATTTACTGTACTGCGAGCTGCGATTCAATCTATTTGATTTATGTGTCATTCGACCAATTCAGAGAGACCTCATGAATCATTCAATAGTCCAGAGATGACACCGGAATGGGCCAATGGTAGGCCCCCGGGGGCGTTCCTTCCGTACGTAACGTAACGCGCCCTCCTCCAGGGTAGGAAAACATTACGGACGGTGAGTGTGGACCGTGTCAGGAAAAATAGCTTCTTGGATTTTTTTTTTTACTCCAGGGTTGGAATACTTTTTTTTGTGGTGGGGGGGGTCTACATGTTTTGTTACAGGAACAAATCCATGTATCTGTCGTCTTGGAATTGAGTTGTAGTAATCTTCACGGAGCTTGTTTTCTCACCTGGGAGGACGCCGAGTCCCGTCAGCTGGCGGTCGGGATAACTATTTCCGCCGTGTTGTTCGTGGTATGACGGCTAGCTGATAGCTGGGACCGCTGCAATGCTAGGTGGTAATGAGCCAGATCGCTTTTTTAGCTGAAACAGTTTAAGTGGATATTAAAAGGTACGTATCTTTCACACATGTTAGCTACTCCGTCTAGTCCTAGCAAGTAGGTGGATATGCTAACTTAATGTGCGGTAAACCAGCTCCAGTTTTAAGTTTCAGCTAGTGCTTGCTGCAAGCTAGCCGAGTAGCATGTTATGGCTAGCTTTTAAGGTTTTCACGTTCAAGTCCCATTGATTTAGCTGTTGTCTATCTGATTAGCTAGTTAGGTAGCTAAGATAACAAGCTAACCGTAGCTAGATATCCATCCTTGGCTGAAGCCTAGATTGAAACTAAGGTTAGTTAATGACACCCGGGACTCTCTCCAGTCTGTGTGGACCGATCCCAGGTTATCTAATTCCTTTACTTTTTGCTAGAGAATATACATTTAATTTCTATCTACTGTTCGCTACTTATCTATTAATATACATTTCATTTCTATCTACTGTTCGCTACCTGGATATGTAACTCTCAGGTATTGTAACTCGAAACGTGACCGATAGTATAGTAATCACTGATTGAGTGACATGTGTTTGTAGCGGACACCGCCAGTGGTGCCAGGTTGTCACTTATTAGAGGTTTTCAACGGGACTCGGTGTTCTGGGAATCCGGTGACGCCGGGGGATAGCCCTGTAACGGTACCTCCGGTTGTTTTCTCTGCTTGATAATCCAGATTTTATATGACACTTTTCGCTAGTTTTATATTTTTTATTGGTCAAGAAGACTATTTTATTGACAGGCAATAGTCGTCATATGGATGATGTGTTGTTTTGTTAGGTGACAATGGTGCTAGTTATCTGGCCATTTTTTAAATATTGTTTTGCAAGGATAATGCATGATGGGTCCAGTACAGTTACTGCTCTGGACCAGGTGCATCATGGGTCAGTACAGTTACTGCTCTGGACCAGGTGCATCATGGGTCAGTACAGTTACTGCTCTGGACTAGGTGCATCATGGGTCAGTACAGTTACTGCTCTGGACCAGGTGCATCATGGGTCAGTACAGTTACTGCTCTGGACCAGGTGCATCATGGGTCAGTACAGTTACTGCTCTGGACCAGGTGCATCATGGGTCAGTACAGTTACTGCTCTGGACTAGGTGCATCATGGGTCAGTACAGTTACTGCTCTGGACCAGGTGCATCATGGGTCAGTACAGTTACTGCTCTGGACCAGGTGCATCATGGGTCAGTACAGTTACTGCTCTGGACCAGGTGCATCATGGGTCAGTACAGTTACTGCTCTGGACCAGGTGCATCATGGGTCAGTACAGTTACTGCTCTGGACTAGGTGCATCATGGGTCAGTACAGTTACTGCTCTGGACCAGGTGCATCATGGGTCAGTACAGTTACTGCTCTGGACCAGGTGCATCATGGGTCAGTACAGTTACTGCTCTGGACCAGGTGCATCATGGGTCAGTACAGTTACTGCTCTGGACTAGGTGCATCATGGGTCAGTACAGTTACTGCTCTGGACCAGGTGCATCATGGGTCAGTACAGTTACTGCTCTGGACCAGGTGCATCATGGGTCAGTACAGTTACTGCTCTGGACCAGGTGCATCATGGGTCAGTACAGTTACTGCTCTGGACCAGGTGGTTCATGGGTCAGTACAGTTACTGCTCTGGACCAGGTGGATCATGGGTCAGTACAGTTACTGCTCTGGACCAGGTGGACCATGGGTCAGTACAGTTACTGCTCTGGACCAGGTGGACCATGGGTCAGTACATGATTCATCAGCTGATGATTAAACAAATCTAACGGTTTTCTAAGTTTTAGGATGTGGTATGGTGTGTGGTGTGTTATGGTGTGGTGTGGTGTACCCCAAGGAATGGGGAGTGGAATGACCAAATGACGATCCGAGATCCACAAGCTATGATGACAGTCTTGTGTTTCAGTGGTCCTGGTCCAAATAGAGTAGTCTTGTCATAGCGGTCTAAGAACAGTTATTATACTGTGTTTCAGTGGTCGTAGTCCCAATAGAGTAATCTTGTCATAGCGGTCTAAGAACAGTTATTATGTTGTGGATTTGCCCGTACCGTATGTATATCTTTTCACGTGTGTGTGTGTGTGTGTGTGTGATGACATACACAGGTACGACTGCAGAATTTGGGGTGTGTTCTTTGCATCAGGCATCCCCCCTCTGCTCTCCCTCCAACGTGTAACTCTGTTCCTTTCTTCTCCTATATAGGTTGTTCGAGACAAAGGATACGGAATACCTGGTTTTTGTATGATTCTGAAACGTTATTCTTCACTACATTTACCAGCATGCACAGCGGCAGATGTGACAGCCACCGAGGCAGAGATTCCACAAGCCTTCAATGTGTTTGTTCTGGATGTTTTTGAAGGCATGTCTCCTCCACCGCGAGAGAAACCACTGACTTTGGATTGTCCCCCGTTTTCTATTTTTCGGATCAAATATTAACTATGTGTCGACGCAGCCGCTTGGATTTGTTTGGATACATTTAACACTTTGAAGTGAGTCGGACGGGAAAATCGACAAAAAGGAGAGACCAGTAAAACATAAAGGATCCTTTTCCCCCTAAAGAAATATCATGGCCTCTGTGTGGAAAAGATTACAACGAGTGGGGAAACACGCGTCCAAGTTTCAGTTCGTTGCTTCCTATCAGGAGCTGATGGTGGAATCCACGAAGAAATGGTTAGTTGGGACATTGACTACACACACACCACACACAGGAAGGGCTGGTAGTGAGTATTGTAGTGTTTAGGTAAGGAAATAGACAGTAGAGTTGGGACACAGCCTGCAGATGTGTTTCAGTAGTAGCGTGCCCTGAGTCACTGGCATTCTAACACGCCTGCGATCCGGGACAGATGTTAACGTGTTGGAGAATGGCATGACAAAAATGCCTGTCTTCGAGCGAAGAGAGGGGATGGGATGGGAGGAGAGGAGAGGAGAGGGGATGGGAGCTACTGTCAGAACCGTTTATTGTGCTCTCAGAGGGGTGTGTGTGTCAGAGAGAGGGGTGTGTGTGTCAGAGAGAGGGGTGTGTGTGTCAGAGAGAGGGGTGTGTGTGTCAGAGAGAGGGGTTGTGTGTGTCAGAGAGAGGGGTGTGTGTCAGAGAGAGGGGGTGTGTGTCAGAGAGAGGGGGGTGTGTGTCAGAGAGAGGGGTGTGTGTGTGTCAGAGAGAGGGGTGTGTGTGTGTGTCAGAGAGAGGGGTGTGTGTGTGTGTCAGAGAGAGGGGTGTGTGTGTGTGTCAGAGAGAGGGGTGTGTGTGTGTGTCAGAGAGAGGGGTGTGTGTGTGTGTCAGAGAGAGGGGTGTGTGTGTGTGTGTCAGAGAGAGGGGTGTGTGTGTGTGTGTCAGAGAGAGGGGTGTGTGTGTGTGTGTGTGTGTGTGTGTGTGTGTCAGAGAGAGGTGTGTGTGTGTCAGAGAGAGGTGTGTGTGTGTCAGAGAGAGGTGTGTGTATGTGTCAGAGAGAGGGGTGTGTGTGTCAGAGGTGTGTGTGTCAGAGAGAGGTTGTGTGTGTGTGTGTGTCAGAGAGGTGTGTGTGTGTCAGAGAGAGAGGTGTGTGTATGTGTCAGAGAGAGGTGTGTGTCAGAGAGAGGGGTGTGTGTGTCAGAGAGAGGTTGTGTGTGTGTGTGTGTCAGAGAGGTGTGTGTGTGTGTGTCAGAGAGAGGGGTGTGTGTCAGAGAGAGGGGTGTGTGTGTGTGTGTCAGAGAGAGGGGTGTGTGTGTGTGTCAGAGAGAGGGGTGTGTGTGTGTGTGTGTCAGAGAGAGGTGTGTGTGTGTCAGAGAGAGGTGTGTGTGTGTGTCAGAGAGAGGGGTGTGTGTGTGTGTCAGAGAGAGGGGTGTGTGTGTGTGTCAGAGAGAGAGGGGTGTGTGTGTGTGTCAGAGAGAGGTGTGTGTGTGTGTCAGAGAGAGATGTGTGTGTGTGTCAGAGAGAGGGGTGTGTGTGTCAGAGGTGTGTGTGTCAGAGAGAGGTGTGTGTGTGTGTGTGTCAGAGAGAGGGGTGTGTGTCAGAGAGAGGTGTGTGTGTGTGTGTGTGTGTCAGAGAGGTGTGTGTCAGAGAGAGGGGTGTGTGTGTGTGTGTGTCAGAGAGAGGGGTGTGTGTGTGTCAGAGAGAGGGGTGTGTGTGTGTGTCAGAGAGAGGGGTGTGTGTGTCAGAGAGAGGTGTGTGTATGTGTGTGTGTGTGTGTGTGTCAGAGGGGTGTGTGTGTGTCAGAGAGGGGTGTGTGTGTCAGAGAGAGGGGTGTGTGTGTGTGTGTCAGAGAGAGGGGTGTGTGTGTGTCAGAGAGAGGGGTGTGTGTGTGTGTGTGTGTGTCAGAGAGAGGTGTGTGTGTGTCAGAGAGAGGTGTGTGTGTGTCAGAGAGGTGTGTGTGTGTCAGAGAGAGGGGTGTGTGTGTGTGTCAGAGAGAGGGGGGTGTGTGTCAGAGAGAGGGGTGTGTGTGTCAGAGAGAGGGGTGTGTGTGTGTCAGAGAGAGGTGTGTGTGTGTGTCAGAGGTGTGTTTTCCCATGGCTGAAGTGTGATCAGTATTTAACACAGAATCAATGGGTGACAGAGCCACACACACGCTCTTTCTCAATTGGTCTCTCATCTATTCCTTGCGTCCGTCCTCTCCTCGCCTCTCTCTAAAAACCTCTCGCCTCTCTCTAAAATCTCCTCTCCTCTCTCTAAAATCTCCTCTCCTCTCTCTAAAACCTCCTCTCTCCTCGCCTCTCTCTAAAACCTCCTCTCTCCTCGCCTCTCTCTAAAACCTCCTCTCTCCTCGCCTCTCTCTAAAACCTCCTCTCTCCTCGCCTCTCTCTAAAACCTCCTCTCGCCTCTAAAACCTCCTCTCTCCTCGCTCTAAAACCTCCTCTCTCCTCGCTCTAAAACCTCCTCTCTCCTCGCTCTAAAACCTCCTCTCTCCTCTCAATTCAATTCAAGGGCTTTATTGGCATGGGAAACATGTGTTAACATTGCCAAAGCAAGTGAGGTAGATAATATATAAAGTGAAATAAACAATAAAAATTAACAGTAGACATTACACATTCAGAAGTTTCAAAACAATAAAGACATTACAAATGTCATATTATATATTCAGTGTTGTAACAATGTACAAATGGTTAAAGGACACAAGGGAAAATAAATAAGCATAAATATGGGTGTATTTACAATGGTGTTTGTTCTTCACTGGTTGCCCTTTTCTCGTGGCAACAGGTCACACATCTTGCTGCTGTGATGGCACACTGTGGTATTTCACCCAGTAGATATGGGAGTTTATCAAAATTGGGTTTTCATATTCTTTATGGAATCTGAGAAAAATATGTGTCTCTAATATGGTCATACATTGGCAGGAGGATAGGAAGTGCAGCTCAGTTTCCACCTCATTTTGTGGGCAGTGAGCACATAGCCGTCTTCTCTTGAGAGCCATGTCTGCCTACGGTGGCCTTTCTCAATAGCAAGGCTATGCTCACTGAGTCTGGTACATAGTCAAGGCTTTCCTTAATTTGTGGGTCAGTCAACAGTGGTCAGGTATTCTGCCGCTGTGTACTCTCTGTGTAGGGCCAAATAGCATTCTAGTATTGCTCTGTTTTTTTTTTGTTAATTCTTTCCAATGTGTCAAGTAATTATCTTTTTGTTTTCTCATGATTTGGTTGGGTCTAATTGTGCTGTTGTCCTGGGGCTCTGTGGGTGTGTTTGTGTTTGGTGAACAGAGCCCCAGACCAGCTTGCTTAGGGGACTCTTCTCCAGGTTCATCTCTCTGTAGGTGATGGCTTTGTTATGGAAGGTTTTGGGAATCGCTTCCTTTTAGGTGTTTATAGAATTTAACGTGCTCTTTTCTGGATTTGGATAATTAGTGGGTATCGGCCTAATTCTGCTCTGCATGCATTATTTGGTGTTCTACGTTGTACACGGTGGTTTGTCCCATTTTGTGAAGTCCTTGGTTGGTGAGTGGACCCCAGACCTCACAACCATAAAGGGCAATGGGCTCTATGACTGATTCAAGTAATTTTTTAGCCAAATCCTAATTGGTATGTTGAAATTTATGTTCCTTTTGATGGCATAGAATGCCCTTCTTGCCTTGCCTCTCAGATCATTCACAGCTTTGTGGCAGTTACCTGTGGTGCTGATGTTTAGGCCAAGGTATGTATAGTTTTTTGTGTGCTCTATGGCAACAGTGTCTAGATGGAATTTGTATTTGTGGTCCTGGTGACTGGACCTTTTTTGGAACACCATTATTTTGGTCTTACTGCTAAAACCTCCTCTCGCCTCGCTCTAAAACCTCCTCTCTCCTCGCCTCTCTCTATAATCTCCTCTCTCTAAAACCTCCTCTCGCCTCGCTCTAAAACCTCCTCTCTTCGCCTCGCTCTAAAACCTCCTCGCCTCGCTCTAAAACCTCCCCTCGCCTCGCTCTAAAACCTCCTCTCTCTCCTCTCCTCTCTCTAAAACCTCCTCGCCTCTCTCTAAAACCTCCTCTCTCCTCGCCTCTCTAAAGCCTCCTTCTAAAAACCTCCTCTCCTCTCTCCTCGCCTCTCTAAAACCTCCTCTCGCCTCTCTCTAAAACCTCCTCTCCCTTCTCTAAAACCTCCTCTCTCTCTCTCTAAAACCTCCTCTCTCCTTTCTCTAAAACCTCCTCTCGCCTCTCTCTAAAACCTCCTCTCGCCTCTCTCTAAAACCTCCTCTCGCCTCTCTCTAAAACCTCCTCTCGCATCGCCTCTCTCTAAAACCTCCTCTCGCATCGCCTCTCTCTAAAACCTCCTCTCGCATCGCCTCTCTCTAAAACCTCCTCTCGCATCACCTCTCTAAAACCTCCTCCCGCCTCTTTTTTGCTACTTTAGTTTATTTAGTACATTTTTTAACACTATTTCTTGAACTGCGTTATTGGTTAAGGGCTGTAAGTAAGCATTTCACGGTAAGATCTACACCTGTTGTAATCGGCGCATGTGACAAATTTGTTTTGATATGCCTTCATCAGGGTCTTCATCAGGGTCTTCTGTAAAGTCCCTGAGTCAGCTTTCAGAGAAGGTCAATCCAGAAATCTGCTCTTCTGTTTACCACAGCATTTCCTGTCTCCAAAAGCCACAACCTTTCTCTCAATTCATTTAATGGCTTTATTAGCATGGGAAACATATGTTAACATTACCAAAGCAAGTGAGGTAGATGATAAACAAGAATATTTAACAATAGACATTATACTCACACACTCTCTCTCGCTCTTTCTATCCCCCTCTCTCTCTCTCCGTCTCTATCCCCCTCTCTCTCTCTCCGTCTCTACCCCCTCCTCTCTCTCCGTCTCTATCCCTCTCTCTCTCTCCGTCTCTATCCCTCTCTCTCTCTCCGTCTCTATCCCCCTCTCTCTCTGTCTCTATCCCCCTCTCTCTCTCTGTCTCTATCCCCCTCTCTCTCTCTGTCTCTATCCCCCTCTCTCTCTCGTCTCTATCCCTCCTCTCTCTCCGTCTCTATCCCCCTCTCTCTCCGTCTCTATCCCCCTCTCTCTCCGTCTCTATCCCCCTCTCTCTCCGTCTCTATCCCCCTCTCTCTCTCGTCTCTACCCCCTCTCTCTCTCCGTCTCTATCCCCCTCTCTCTCTCCGTCTCTATCCCTCTCTCTCTCTCCGTCTCTATCCCCCTCTCTCTCCGTCTCTATCCCTCTCTCTCTCTCCGTCTCTATCCCTCTCTCTCTC